>NC_052634.1:44044387-44197847 GCF_016161935.1 Mauremys reevesii
AGCCGGTTCCCACAGGTTCTCAAGAACCGGTTGCTAAAATTAGACCTCCGTGGAGAACCGGTTGTTAAAGGGCCAGGGGGTGGGCAAAGAACTCTGGTCTGTGGGCCGGACCATCCTGTTGCTCCCAGGATTCCCAGCTGGGGAGGCTGAGGCTCCCCCAGCCCTTCCCCCGCTTCCCCCCAGCTGCAGCGTGGCCAGCCGCTGGCACCAGCTGGGCAGCTCAGCTGAGCTCTGGAGTCGTCCTGCTGCCACTTTTTGAATGGCCCAGCAAGGGGGGGGGGGGCTGCTGCAAGCTCCAGGGCTGGCCAGAAGAGACGGGAGGGGGCAAGTGGGGCAATTGGCCCAGGCCCTGCAAGGGCCCCTCCCCCACTCCCCTCCCTTAAATCAGAACTTTTTATAGGGAACCGGTTGTTAAGATTTTGGCAGCTCATCACTGCTCCTGTCCCCTCCCCCCAATGCATTTTCATGTTGTAAAGGATTATATATTGCTCATGCTTGTCAATTACTCTGTTTTCGCTGCCAGCAAACACTGGCCCTACTTATGACTGTTATCTTTGAGCCAGCCCTTGAAAGCACGAATACGTCACAGACTGTGGTGCTGAGATGGGCCAGATGATACCGGGGAGGCTGAGGGATGGGTTTCCTGTGCAATCGGGTGTCACTAAGGCTGGATCTCAAGGCTGGTTATGCAGAACTCCATCTTCTGAAGCTTTGCCCCGCACAGAAAGGGGCAGTGACTGATTTTACCTCTTTCGGGAGACTGAATATGACAGACTTTTTGGGGAGAAGCAGTTGAGCCAGGCTGCTGTAGAAAACAGTTTGGTTTCCTTTCACTGAGCCTGTCCGTTTGTCTTCGCTCCGGTAGAGCTCCCTGCATCTGCAAACCCAGTTCTTCCTGCTCCCAAGCACATCGTGAGTCCATGTATGTTTCACTCAGCCAAGGGGAGATCCTCCCATGGACAGGTGACAATTATTCCCTTGTCTCTGTCGGGTATTCCACTGATGTAGGTTGGTCCCAGCCTGTCCTTAATGACCCATTCATATCACCCTGTGACAGCTCCGTGACAAAACACCTCATGTCTCCTGCTCTTTATAATCATGGCAATACCAACCACAGAGGGAAACTGAGGTGTGTATTGGCATCACCAAAATTCCTGCCTCTCTCACACACACACACTGCTCACAGCCCCTGGAGAGAAAGCAAAGCACGGGAACTGGAGGTTAGTCCAGTGAACACAGTGGAGGACAAGCTGCAATCCTCACACCCTGGTCAAACAGGAGAGGCATGTGGGTCCCCACCCATACAGAGGGGCTGGCTAGAGGCCTGATACCCGAGAGGCCATTCCTTGAGCAGACCATGGAGGCAGGTCAAAGGCTTCGCTACCCCAGAAGTGTGGCATCGCAAAAGCACATTTTGGGGAATTAGGAAATCTAGTGATTCAGGTGTAATGGGAGGGAGAATTAAACTCCCCAGTGGGTGGAGAAGGCTGGGGAATTAAACACTAAAATTCAGGAGCAACAGCCCCTAATTCTTCCGAAAAGAAGGAAGTTTGGGGTGGGCTTTAGCAATTAGGTTGCACCACATTCATAGATTGGAATTATTAATTAATAAGTGATGTAAATCATGAGTATTAATGCTTGATGCTTATGGACTTCCCAAAGGCCACGTATGGGTTGGGGCAGCTATTGACATTCTTGTAATCAGAGAAAAGGAGCAGATATGGTATATAGCCATCCTATTACCATAAGGAAGTGGATAAAATACCTCTCCTAGTTACCAGGTTTTCATTTTGTCGGGTCCCTGAGACAGTGTAAACTGAAGCAGGGCTCCCTTCTGATGGGCTCCTTTGCCCGTCGATCTTTCTTTCCAATGGTGTCCATATCTTGTAAGTATGCACAGTGCAAAACCCTCTTTACTGTACTTACCTTAGTTTAATCGTTACGTGTATTGAGCCTGGCCTATGATTTCAGTTATAACTGTCTGGATTAAATCACGTTTCTGTGCGTTTCACCAAATTCCATCTTCTCAATTAACTCTGAGTAGCCCTGTACAAGGGCAAGTTGTGCCCCAACCTGTAACCTTATAGGTGTAGAAACTGTCCAGGCTACACCACCGCCCTGTGACATCATCAGCCAAGCGCCCATTGGTGCCTGGGAGGTGGCCCTGGTGTGGGAGGGAGGATGCAGCAAGGACTCAGGGTCAGAGGCCGGGGTCATTATGCATTGAGATGGGGAGGGGGGTAATGAGTGGGAGAGGGAGGTCAAGAGTTATAGTAATAATAATAATATTTGGGGGGGGGGAACATTTAATGAAGTGAAACTGAACAGAAAGAAAACTGGAGTGGAGGCTCTACAGCAACAAGGCTTGGGAAGGGATTTGGGGTAAAAGGTCTGGGATCCCCCACAGCTCCAGATCCCCAAACCTCTCCTCCCTCCCACTGACCCACCCAGCCCACTTCCCGGGTGCCCTTCCCCCACACTCCCCTCCCCTTCTTCCCATTACTCTCAGCCGTCACCACCTCCTGGGGCCTTGGGAGCTTCTTGTGTTCCCTCCTCCTCTCTCACTACCTCCTCCCTCCCTGCTGCTTCTTAGCTCTAACCCTGCACACGCCCACCCCATGTCCTGGCACCCCAGAATTATCTACTCTCCCCTTCTCCTCCCCTCCCACGGCTTTGTTCTCCCTTCACCCGTGGGGTCCTGAATGGCAACATTATACACTCTCGTATCAAAAGAGGAGCTCACCTGACTGTCACACAAGCCAGGCATGAGTCATACACCTATTAACTCAATTTAGAATTCTACAGGTGGCATATTTTCCTCCTAAAATGAGGAAACGGCATGAAAGCTACAGTGATTAATGTAGTTATTAAGGTATCCTATAAGGATACATTAAATGCAATTTTAAAATGACTGTTGGCACCAAAAAGGCAAATGTCCAAAAATTATTCTAGTGGGTGGGAGATAAGGCAAAAAAAGGAGGGCAAGGGAACTCGTCAAAACTTGTATGACAAATAAAGGTATAAAGTTATCACTACTCGGGTTCTTTAGAGACCCCACAGCTTCTAATAACCGAGGGGACAGGACTCCTCACCCAGCGAGGTCACCGTCTCATAGTTCTCCTGCATGACATCCCTGTACAGGGCTCTCTGAGCGGGGTCCAGCAGAACCCATTCCTCTCTGGTGAAATACACAGCCACCTCCTCGAAGGTCACTGGCCCCTGAAAGAGTGAGAGTCCAACACTCAGTATCTACTGCACCACTCACAACCCCACCACAACCCCACATGGGGGAAAGGAGCCAATCAAAGGGAAGCTCTGGGTGGCTCACAGGCAGGAGTCCCACCCCCACCCTGCTCAGAGCAGCCAGGAAACACCAGGGGGAGGGGATGAAGCGAGAGCCCCTTGTCTCTCTCAGCAGATCCATCACACACCTACTAGCCACAGACAGATACAGGAGATGGAGCCCCTAGCAGGGTGCAGGGAGAGCTCCCTGGCAGAGAGCCCAGCGCTGTTCTCATTGTGAAGAGCAGGACAGGACCAGACTTAGTGGGGGGCAGACGACATGACGGTCCAGGGGGGCCTTGCTGAGGGGGTTCCTCCAGCAGGGGTGTCCTGTCTCTCCTCCCCCCACTTCTCTTCAGCTGGCTGCCCCTGCACCTGTTCCTGCAGCCCTGCCCCCTCCCCCACTGGGAGCTGCCCCGGCCAAGCTGCTCCCAGGAGCCTCCTGTGCTGTGCCGTGCGGCGGGAGGGGAGGGGGTTTGCTGATGTCAGGGTGGCCCCACCCTCCTGCCTCTGTGCCCAGTCTCTGCTGAGCTGAGGTGGGGGGGACAAGAGTCTGTGCTGCTGCCTCTGGGTCAGGAGTGGGAGCTGCTGGCCCCTGCTGCCGTGTGAACGAGCCTTCGGACTAGTGAGTGCCGCTGGGCTGGGAGTGACAGCGGGTGTGACTCACCCCCCGCCCCTCGCCACACACTCACCCCACAATAGACACTTCAATTACTGTTATTACTTCTTTTTACTTCCTGTCAAAATGCGCAAAGTGCACATAGTCTCTGTAATTTTATTCTTTCACATTCGGTCAGGATGACAGTGCTGGTATTTTAGCTTTCTAACTGGTCTGTGCATTTCAAAATTTTATTTCTGTCTTATGCTTAAATTCAATTCTTTGAGTAATGAGTTCTAAAATGCCTCACCTGTCCTGGCTGGAGTAATTATCATTATTACTGTTATTACCGTATTGTGCTTTGTCATTCATTATTTAAAATGGTACAGTCAAATAACAGACTCTACATTTCGCATGTACTTACCTTAGCAGGGCTTGTTAAAAAAAATTAGCTAAACTCAAAACTTTAGACACTGTGCAGATGAAGATCACTTATCTTCAGATTGTATTTTTAAATCTGTCTGTAAAGTAACTTACAATGTCTATGAAAATAAATACAGTTCCAAGTAGGATACTAATAGCAATGATGGAGTGAAATGTTAGTGAGTCACCTACATGATAGTGACCAGTTAACACAAATGCCAAAATAACTAGAGAAATAAATTCCCATTCGTAAAAAAGAGAAAAACTTTAATCCCTATGTAAACTAAGTAAATATGTTTTCAGTGGAATGAAAAACAATTGACTAAAATAGAGGAGATAATGGCAGTAACATGGAGCGTGTCTCTTAGAGAAAGTAAGCAGATTTTATTTATTTTTATTTATCTCTACTAAAGATGGGGTAAAAAGTATCAACCTTGTGTTTCTGATACCTGCATTAAAGCTCCAGAACTGATACCTCAAGGCTTGGGATAGGGAATATCTTGCTGTATTGTCTCCTGATTGTTCTAAATTTACTTTTAAATTTAATATGTGGCTGTATTAAGATTATGGGAAAAGAGGTACCAAGTGGTAACAGGGTGAACAATTAGCAGGAAGATTAATTTTAAATAAAATTTTTTTTGTAAAGGCACCTCTGTTTCCAAATGTGCCTTAACCACAGGATACAGGTTGTGTGTCAATGCTAATGAGGTATAATCAGAATCACATTATAAAAAGGGGGTGCCCAGAGCAGGAAAATTGAGCTCCCTGTGGGAAATTCCAGCAGGAACCATCCCTCTACTGATGATCAATCCATGAGAGACACCTCAGACCCTAATACTATTGAACAGGATGTGAGTAGAACTAGGGTTGTAACTTTTGCACAGGTCTTCATAGAATGTCTATATGCCTTGGGTCGTCATAACCTTAACTGTAACTTCAATAAAACTTGTAAAACCGACTAGACCTTGTACCTGTGAATGTCTGTGTGGTCACTACCCTTGGTCTGTGTGTGTTCCTAGAGACTGTGCATTTGAAGCAATTAGCAGAGGCGACTTTCACTCTGTTAAGCTTGAAACTGTCGCCACCAGAGCCGACCCCGCGGCGGTGTAATGCCACATTACAAACTGCACTTTAAATAAAAGGCTGCACAATACACCACACACCAGGCCACCCTCACTTCTGCGCTGCTGCTGCTGGCGGTGGCATGGCCTTCAGAGCTGGGCGCTCGGCCAGCACCCGCCGCTATCAGGCCGCCCTGCCAGTGCTGAATTTGTGCCATGGCTGAGCTCTGGCACCTCTTTCAATACAAATTAAGCACTAGAGGGAGGCACCGGGGCCTGGACGTGATGGTGGGGAGCCCGTGGGGGCCAGGGGGGATGGGGGGCACCAAAATACAAGTTCACCCAGGGCGCCATTTTCTCTAAGGCCAGCCCTGGAGCTGGGTATGGGGGAGGGGCACATCCCCTCAGGCCGTGGTTCTCAAGCAGGGGTCCCTGGACCTCTGGGGGGCTGCGAGCTGGTTTCAGGGGCTCCTCCAAACAGGGCCAGTGTTAGACTCGCTTGGGCCCAGGGCAGAAAGCCCAAACCTACCTGCCTGGGGCCATGAGCCCTGCCACCAGGGGCTGAAGCCAAAGCTGGAGCAATTAGCTCTGTGGGGGTCCCTGTCACATGGGGCCCCAGGCAATACCCCTGTTTGCTACCCCCTAACACCAGCCCTGGCTTTTCTGTGCAGAAAACCAGGCGTATGCAGGGCAGTGGGGGTTTTATAACATGTTCAGGGGCCTCAGAAAGAAAACAGTTGCGAACCCCTGACTAAGCCTCATTGGTGGGTGCCCCTCTACATCTCACAGCAGCCGCTGGTTAGTCGGGTGAGGCTCCAGCACTGGGATTCTGCTCCCTTTACCTAGCCCCACCTAGGTGTGTTCTTTGCTCTTCCACAAATCAGAGCATTTCCACCTTCTAACCTCATGGGTCTGTTCCTAGAATGGAAGCCACATATTACCCAGATCCCAACAGGTTTGCTACACCCTGGCTTCCTCCCATTCTCCACCCTGTGAATTTCCTGCCCCGCTCCAACCTCTAAACCAGACTGCCCAAGCCTCCCTCCTCCTGTGTATCTGCTGTCACTCTCCCTCCAGCAGGAACCCACCAATAACCCCCAATAATCCCTACCTGAACGGGATCCTCTGCAGCCATTTCCCTTCCCTGTCCCATGGGAGGATGGGATGAACCGGAGCGAGACGTGGGCATCATTCTGCAGCCTGGCAGGGTGAGAAGGGCAGTTGTGGAGGTTTCAGAACAGGCTTTAGTTCATTTCACATCACAATTCCCCCAGGCCCTTTCCCTGCAGACAGACATCCTAGACTCTGCCATGCTGGAAAATGCTTGATCTCTTTATTACAGTGCAGACCTGACCCCTCCTGCCAGGGGTAAATCCACAGACGTTTTTCAGCCTCTGCAGTAATAAAGTCTCTGAACAAAATGCTAGAAAGGAGCAGAACCAAAGGGGCTGGGCAGGCTCCATAGGGGACACTGGTTCCTCCTTCCCCACCGGTGCCCCAGCCATGCCCTGTGGCTGGCAGAGAGCGGCCACCCCATCTCCACCCCAGAGGGAGCTGTGTCTCAGGGCTCCCCCAAACAGCACCCAGGAACCCCGATCCCTTTTGGGGAATGACTCAGGGCAACAATTTCCCACCCAAACAAGGACGAATTGCTGCAGATGAAATGGAGGGTGGGGGGAAGCCCCCCAAATATGAGGAGAATTTAAATTGACATTTGAGAATTATGGAGAAAATTGGGAAAAATAAGAGACTAGAGAGTCAATAATTTTAGGAAAAACGAGGGAATCTCCTTGGGTTTGACAGTCCTGTGTGGTGAGGGGAGAGAAAAGGGGGAGAACTAGAGAGACTTGTTACCAGCAGTGGGGAGGGAAGTGGCACAGACAGGAGCAGGAGGCAGGTATCTCTCCCCTGACTCACACACACTCTCCCCTGGACTTTCCCGGCTGCCCAGAGACCGTTCAACCCCACCTGCCCCACTGCCCTTCCCCCGCCTGCAGCTCCGGCTTCTCCCTCCCCTCCCGCCCCCGCCAGCCACACAACGGGGAGCCCCCGGGCCCCAGGCTCTGGCCCCACCTGGGTCCCAGGCCAGCGGGGCCGGGGGCAGATCCTGCTGCAGCGGAGAACAGCGGCTCCGCTCCGGCTCCGGCGGCTCCAGCGCTGCTGGCAGCACGTGGCCACCAGGGAGCAGCTGCTGAGCCCGGGCTCCTGCGTCACAATGTGCCAGAGCCCCGCCCCCAGGTGCTGCCCCGCCCCCGGGCTGTGCAAGAGCCCCGCCCCCAGGAGCTGCCCCGCCCCCAGGCTGTGCCAGAGCCCTGCTCCCAGGAGCTGCCCCCAGTCTGTGCCAGAGCCCCACCCCAGGAGCTGCCCTGCCCCCGTCTGTGCCAGAGCCCCGCCCCCAGGATCTGCCCAATGTCCCATCTCTGGGCTTTGTTCTCCTGCCTCCTTGTTCCCAGCACCCACCGCTCCCAGCTGCTCCCTTCCTGTGTCTGCAAACACCCCCTCCCCCCGCACCCGGCTGCAGCGGGGGGGGGAGAGACAAAGAGAGGAGATGGTCCCAGGGTGTGAAAGCAGAATTAGGGGGCTGGGAAAGAAGGACTGTTTGGAAAAGTGGGTTTTTTGCGAGGGGAGGGGAGGTCATTCCTGTATTGGACCAACTGCCGGTGGGGGGAGAGCGAGAGAGAGAGAAGCGACACGCAAGCTGCGCTCTTTCCCCAGCAGCAGGTGGGCCACGTGGTCTCTCTGCTGGCCTGGCTGCCCGGGACGGGACCCGGCTACCCCTACAGGGCAGGCAAGAGCGGCGGCCCGGGCGGGCAGGGGGAGGGGCCCGAGTGGAGGGGCGGAGCCGCGTGAGCGGGTATGCAGATCTGTGTGCGAGCAGAGCATCGTGGGAGCGGACGCAGGCTGCCAGGCAGGGCCCGACCTTGGCACCGGGAGCTCGGCGTGGAGAAGGGAGGGTCTCCGGGGGACGCGTCAGGGCAGCTGTCGGCAGTGGGGGCCGGTGTGGGTGAGGCCGGCGGTGGGGGCGCGGCGGTCCGCCCCGTGTGTTATAAGTGTGGGGCGAGCGAGGGCGGGCGGCGGCCGGGCAGCAGGAACTCATACTTACCTGGCAGGGGAGATACCATGATCATGAAGGTGGTTTTCCCAGGGTGAGGCTCATCCATTGCACTGTGGGTGTACTGACCCCTGCGATTTCCCCAAATGCGGGAAACTCGACTGCATAATTTGTGGTAGTGGGGGACTGCGTTCGCGCTCTCCCCTGGTGATTGGTTTGAACAACAGACAACTGACAGTGGGCTGTTTAGGCTTAGTGCACTGCAAAGCAGATTCTCAGGAAGGCAGTTGTTATTCTGGGCCTTTGGGAGTGCTCTTTTCCACAGGCCCTGTACTTCTAGGTATCTTTGTCACACGTTCCTCCTTGTAAGCAAAGCTCAGCTCTGAAACTTTACTTGGGTCTCTCTGTGTTCTTGGCTTTCCCTGGTCTTTTGCAGCTGATCTGCTCTCTAGTCTGCTTTTGGGGGGCTTGGACCGGTGCCTTCCTTGGCTCTATGGGAACCTGCCTGCCTGCCTGCTCTGCTTCTTTCCCTGCTTGTAGCTTCTTGCCCGGCCCTTCTTCTCGGGCTCTTCCTCCTTTGACGGGAGGACGGCCTGTCCAAAACGCCTGTCCCACCTGGTCTCCTCGTCCAACAGGCAGCTTCGCCCCCTGCCCTGGGGCCGCTTTGGCTTTCGCTGTCTGTTCCTGTCTCTTGGTGGCCACCCTGTCTGTGCTACGGAGACTAGGCTGTCACAACCCCATGCTGGAGGAGGGCTTTCCGTCGCTTGAGGCCCACCCAGCGCCTGCCCGAATGCCCTTTAGCTACGCTGCGGGTTAGGGCGGCGTGGCCGTGTCGCCCAGCAGCGGGTTTTCCCTTTTGCACACCTCTGACGGACGGAGCTGTTTTGACTTAACTGTTCAGCACGCACCGACCCTCGGGACTGGGCTGCACGGGAACGAAATCGGCGCGCTACATCAGTCCGCGCCTTGGTCGGAAGAATTCTTCCGTCGACCTAGCTCCCGCCTTTCGGGAGGTGGATGGCCGGCACCAACGAGGAAAACCTCTCCAGGACCCTTCTCCGGGAACAGTGCCCTTCCGTTTGGGGAGATTATGCTGCTTTAAAAAGAGAAATTGTTTAACTGCCTTTCTCTGAGGCAAGGTTGACTTTGTATTGCTTCCTCGTGGCTCCTTATAGCAGTTGTGTTCTGAAATCTTTAGGGTTTGACTTCATTTATGATGAAATCTTGCTGTAACTTTATTCTAATTTTCAATGAGTAACTAGACCTGAGCTGTTTGGCGTGTTAGTGGAGGATTGTTTAAAAAAATGGGATTCCACTTTCGGCTGCCTTTCCATTACATTTCCTCTGAAAGCCCACCGAAAGCCTCCACTTCCCACATAACTCTCTCAAACCTGCAGTCATCAGGCATACAGAAGATGCTTACAGTTTCACTCCATACGAGTCCAGTTCCTTGCTGTTTCCTGTCTAACCACTGCACACATATGGTATCCCCTCCCTACCCGGAGCTGCTTCCTGGCTTTTGCGCTCAGGACAGGAAAACGAGAATGGAGAGGTAAGCTGTGCAGGGAACTCTTCCTCAGCTCGCACTCCACTCCCCAAGGGCCTTTCGAGGTCTTCTACGGACTTCAGGTTTCATTTGATTTCCAAGGTTTATGGGCTCATTAATTAGCCATCTCTCCTAATGCAGGGATCCCACGGGTCAGACCAAAGATCGATGGCCCAAAAGAGCTAAGAAACAGAAATAAAGCTGAGCGCTAGGTGTTACATTCAGATGAGCATCCAGAAGCTGACTGTGCCCTGGCATGTTCAACGCTGCCGAAAAGAAGGAGCTCGTCAGGTCCCTCTGCTAGCACCCAAATCTGGTGGCTAGTCAGTCTGCTGGGAAATAAGGAAAAGGAAATGAATAAAGGAGTCAGGCAATAACAAGGAAATGAAAAGGTTTGTCGAACGGGTTCTGTCTGATTTACCGTCTTCCCAGCTACCCGTCCAAGTTAAAGACCTAGCCCAGTATCCTGTCTGCTGACAGCGGCCAATGCCAGGTGCCCCAGAGGGAATGAACAGAACAGGGAATCATCAAGTGCTCCATCCCCTGTCGCCCATGCCCAGCTCCTGGCAAACCGGGATACCTAGCTAGGGATACCATTGGTGAAGCGCCATAGATGGACCTATCCTCCATGAATTTATCTAGTGCTTTTTTGAACCCTGTTACAGTCTTGGCCTTCGCGACATCGTCTGGCAAAGAGTTCCACAGGTTGACTGTGTGGTGCGTGAAGAAAGACTTCCTTTTGTTTGTTATAAAGCTGCTGCCTATTAATTTCATTTGGTGACCCCTAGTTCGTGTGTTATGAGAAGGAGTAAATAACTCTTCCTTATTTACTTGCTCCACGCCGGTCATGGTTTTATAGACCTCCTCGTATCCCCTTTAGTCGTCTCTCTTTCCAATATGAAAAGTCCCAATCTTATGAATCTCTTCTTAGACGGAAGCTGGTCCATATCCTCATCATCTTTGTTGACTGTTTCAGACACTTTACCATTACAATATATCTTTATTGAGGTTGTGGAGAACGCATCAGCACTCAGTATTCAAGATGAGGGCGTACCATGGCTTGATATTGAGGCGATATGATAGTTTCTGTCTTATTACCTGTCCCTTTCTTAATGATTCCCAAAGCTCCGCTGCACATTCAGTGGATTTTTTTCAGAGAACTATCCACAACGACTTCCAGATCTCTTTCTCGAGTGGTAACAGCTAATTTAGACCCCATTGTTTTATAGGGATAGTTGGGATTATGTTTGCCAATGTGCATTACTTTGCACTTATGAGCACCGACGTTCATCTGCCATTCGGTTGTCCCGTCACCCAGTTTTGTGAGATCTCTTTGTGGCTCTTGGCAGTCTGCCTGGGACTTAACTCTCTTGAGCAATTTTGTATCATCTGCAAATTTTGCCACCTCACTGTTTAGCCCTTTCCCCAGGTCATTTATGAATAAGTTGAACAGTACTGCTCCCAGTACAGACACCTGGGGATAAGAGAGGGCAGATCCTCTTCTGACACTGGCAGACCCGGTGCCAGCTCATGCCAAGGCCCCTAGGCCTTACTGAAAAGTGACAAACGCATGGCTGGAAACTAGTCTTGCTCACCTGTTTGTTAGTGTTGTTAAAACAGGCATTAGCTTTATAAAAAAACGTGTTTAGAGTATGACAAGCTTGTGAGTTGCTTCATGCATTATTCTCACTTATAATAGCCGTAGCCCATGTTGTAAGGTGATAGATTTATACGATCTGAAGAGAAACCAGAGTATATAAGCGTTGGCACTAAACCCCGCCACCAATCAGGAGAGAAGCATTACCAAGTGTGAAATGCCAGTTTACCAGAAGAGGTTTCATCTCCTTTCCAACAAGAGAAGGCCCTGACTGAGACCAGAACTGGGGTGGGTGGGGCACATGACTTTTGCAGGACATGCACCACCTTTGTAACTAACCTTTGCTATCTCACTTCGTAACACCACACACTGAGCACCTTTTTACCTCTAAGGACCAAAATACACTGTGAAAAAAATCTAACAGCATAAACTTATGATGAGGAACTGCAGCACCAACAACAATTTTAAAAGATTTAAAACTGTCTCTGTTTTTCCACACCAGGACCAGCACATACAAAGCCACCGCCACCACCAACAAAAATCTATTTTCACCACCCACCATGTTTTGCTGTTAGGAACCCATACCCCATATTGGTGAGTACTTTTCAGACGAGGATGACGCTCTCAGGCCTCAAATGCCAGGTACAGTTATTCTGTCCTTGATCCAAGATCAACAGGAAAATACACTGGATTACTCCTGCCCCAATAACAAAGAGACTGGGGATCCCGCAGCAACTGAAATGGCCATTTGGACAAGCAATGCCATCATGCAATCCGGGGTGGGTGTAACCATGCAAATGACATCAGCCCCAAAAGGCCTTGACAACAGATCACCAACAGATGGCAGGGTAGACGTCATACTGACCCTGTTTCAACTAGATTGTGGTAATTAGTGTTTGTCAATAGTACAGACGCCATGGTGGACTCTAGGCTCTGCTTGAGGGATCCTGGCACAGGGGCTGGGGGAAGAAAGGATTGCAGATTCTGACCTGAGCTCTGGAGAGGAGGTAATAATGGGGGCATTATTGACTCCTTTCTTCTCAGGGTTCCTGGGCTGGAGTTCTACATTCCACAGGGCCAAATGAGAGGGTGATGCCATGTTGTTAATGATAACCAGTGCTACAGGTGAGGTTTGAACTCACAATCTCAGCATAGCTCCTTTCAGTACTGCATGCTAACCAACTGTGCCACTGTAGCACCTGTCACTCAGTGTTTTCTGAGACCCCCTAGGCTGATAAAGCCAAGGAGTGACCCCAAAACATTCTCAGTGGGGTTGAGAGCAGGTAGCGACAAGTGTTGGTACTTGGTGGGGTGGATTCTTCTTAAGGGTTCCAGGCCCCATTTCACCCTTTTGTTCTTCCCTGTGTAATAACAGAGCTGGTTAAGACTCAATGGAGAGTCTTGCTGCAGACCAACAGATCTGAAATCACTGATAACCAGCTCTAAGTACTAGTCCTGCTTTGGGACAGTGTCTCTCATGCAACAAACTGCCCAGTCTGCGCTAGCAGTGAGGCTCCCTCACTAACAGCTGAAATCAGGGAGAGCTGTGTGAAGCGCAGGGACCCAGGGGTGCCTGAACAGGGGGGAACAACACTCCAGGACTTTTAAAAATGGGAGGGCTCTGCCTTACCACTTTGTAATGACAGTAAGGGCTAATGATGGGGGGAGGGGACGGAGACCAGTGAGCTGGAGGAGGGGTCTTGGGGGATGAAGCAGCAAAGGAGTGGGGCCTTGGGGAGAAGGGGTGGGGTAGGGGCGTGGCCTCGAGTGGAAGGGGTGGGGCTACTGTGTGGGCTCTGGTGGCCGCTACTTGTAGGCAGGGCCACCCTGGGGGGGCAAGTGGGGCCATTTGCCCAAGGCCCTGACGCAGGGGCCCCACAAACTCTGGCCAAGAATCCCTTCCCTGGTAGCGCTCCGGGTCTTCAGATGCACTTCTGTGGTGGGTCCTTCAGTGCTGCCAAAGACGCAGACCGAGTGAAGGACCTGCTGCTACTGAAGACTCAGACGCCGCCCAGTGAGTACAAGAGTCGCAGCAGGTGGCGCCTTTTTTTATGTCCGCTCCCCCGCTTTGCCCCAGAGCCCCGAATCCTCTGGGCGGCCCTGCTTTTAGGGAGCCTATTCCGCTCCTGGTGGGACCACAAGACATCCCAGAGCAGAGAGGGTGGCCAGCAGAGCGGTGACAGGGGGGAACAGCAAGTGGCCGGCAATGTGGCCAGACAGCGGAGGGAGAAAGGGGCTTTCCCCCCAGGAGGTGAGAGGTGAACTCTGGGTTTTCATTGACCCAGGGCAGCAGCTGTGGGTGAGGTGCAGTGAAGGGAGGGGCACATCCACAGAGCTTCTGGGGTCTTGATTTAAGAGCCCGAGGCCAAAGGCCACTGCCCAGTGCACTGTGGGTGGGTGTTTTGCTCATAGTGTTGTGTTATGAATCCTGATTGTGGTGTTTTCCCAAGTTAATACAAGGTGATTTTCCTCCTTTTTATTAAAGTTTCTTTCCTGCACTCAGTGGTTGTGAGTGGGGAAAGTATCATCTCTTAGAGGCACCCAGTGGCCAGGGTTAGTTTCCCCAGGTTACTGGGTGGGGGCTTAAGCAGATTGTGTGTTGTATTGTTGAAGAGGAGCCCCAAGCACCCAAACAGGGAATTGTAACTTCGACCTTCAGAGTAAGAGCCAGAGGTGCTGCCAGCTGAGCTAGCCAGGCCGCCTAAACGTATTAACCTCTTTCACCACAAGAGCAAACACCAGGTACTTCTGTGCTTCTCAGCAGCTGGAAAAAAGCCTCTTGAGGGAAATGTCTCCTGCCCCACCTCCAAAAGGAGCCCCTTGAGTGGGAACGGTCAGAGGCCCCACTTGGGGGCTGGCCCTGCTTTCCAACCACCTTGTGATGCTGGCCGCAGAACGAATGCTGGTCTGTGAGTGGCCTTCACTGGGGGTTTGGCATGGCAGGGAGCAGCCTGGCCGGGTGTCTTTGTGGCTGTCTGCTGGCCACGCATAGGCATGGTCCTGCCTTCCTCTTGCCCTGCCCTTGGTTGATCTGTGGCTTTTAAGCCTTCCCTTGGAGCTGTCAGCACCAGCCGCCTCTGCTCTAGGTGCCCAGAGGAGGAGAGGTGCTGGGCTCCAGCCTGGGACTCTTCCTCCCTCCTGCCTAGCCCTGACTATGAAGCCTGGCTCTGGCCCTCCTTCCTTTAAATGCCATGTGGGCAAGAGGAAGAGTGTGACAGCTGCAGGGACCAAAGTTGAGGACTTCAGGTGAAGCAGCAAGAAACAACCATATGGTCAAACCACAGGACTCTCTAGCCAGACTGTTAAGTTCTAGGACCCCAACCTATAGCGGCCAGCCCATTGAACCAGCCAGACCAAAGACCTATCTCCAGTGGCCCTCAGTCACCCAGCACGAGGGAAAGAATTCACTCTAGTTCACCCTGAGAGAGGGATAGCTAAGCACATTGAGCTCCAGGGCTTTGCAGCAAACTAACATACCTCCAGGAAGTCACACTGAGATTTGAACTCAGATTCCAGGATTCAGAGTCCTGAGTGCTGCCCATTACACCATGGGACCTGCTGCTATTTTATTTTCTAGACCCCTGTGACTCTCAGCTGGATGGTTTGCACTCTGCACTTATTGCTTCCCACCAGCGGCTTCCTCTCGCAGGACTCTCTCTCCTCCTCCAGCGACTGTGGTCCTGCTCTACCAGATCTGTGGGTCCTGCCCTGAGACCCCACATCCCCCTGCTTTGTCTCCATTCCCTGCAGGCCACAAAAATGTCAGGGGAGGCCACCCTTCCCTTCACTCGGTGCTCCCGCTCATATCGGCCAGCTGCAGCCTCATCTCCTGGAACTCGGGCAGCTGTCGCTTGATCCGGTCGTACAGTCACACGCTGACTGGCTCCCCTGCCTGGATGCTCTTGTGGAAATCCCACAGGCGACGCTGCAGGACTTGGCACCATTGGTTTCTTAAATGTTGTGGTGTTTGCCCGACTGCCACAGCAAAGCCGCCAACTCCTCCCTCACCAACTCCCACCAATCCCCCTGGTTGCCATAGAACGCTCTGATGCTTTTCCGTTCTGCCAACACCACCAGGCCTCCCCCTCTGCTCCTTTATCTTGCAAGCTCTGGATGTTCAGCTTCCAATATCCTCTGCCCTGGGTCAGGGAACTGAAATCCTGCTCAACACCAAACAGTCTAGAGGAAGGGAGCCAGTTCCTTCATAGAACTTTCCTTTCACGCCTTAACTGGGGACCATACACACTAATATAGCCATAACCAGTGCTACAGAGCACAAAGCCCACCAGTAATGCCCTCCCTGGTTGGAGCTCCAGCACCTTCTGTACTCGCACCATGAATATGAAGAACAAGACTCCAACCCCATCATTCTTCACTGGCCCAGAGGACCAGAGAGATGGGCCCTTCCACCAATCACCCTCTGCCCATCAAGCTACCCTAGACTTGTTAATGTGCATTTCCTGAACACCCACCATGTCCAAGCCCAGCTGCTTCAAGGCAATGAACATCAAGTGCCTCCTCCTGGGCCCCCAAATCCCTTCCACCTTCCAAATGGCCATTTTCACAGATGCCCCTTCCAGGGCACTGCCCTTGCTCAGTTGCACAGAGGACTTTTCATCCCCAATCCCTGCCTGTCATTGCCCAGCACCCCCTCTGGCACCATTCCTGAGGGCCACCCTGCCTCACTCTCTTCCTGCCATATTGGGTCCACCAATACCTCATGTAGGAGAGACAGCTCCCATCCCTCATTGGAAAAGGTGAGGCCAGCAGCACACAGTTTTTTTTTTTCCTATTGCAGAGCCCAAGCTCAGAGACTCACCTTGGAGTGCAGGCACCCCTGTGCTCCCAGAAGACAAACCACCATTGTACAAAAAGGGATGAAAGGACCTGCCAAAGTCTGGGATTGAATGAACAACCTTTAGATCTTCAGCCCAATACGCTCCCAACTGAGCTACTTTGGCAGCTATGTAGCAGTATTTTGGCCTGTTGCTTCTCTTTCCGGGAGTTTTTTGCAGCCGTTGCACACAAAAAGGACGTCATTGTGAGCGGCCCATGAAGACAAGACTCGCTTTTGCCTGCCTTGCTCAGCTTGACTTGACTTGCTGCCTCACCCGGTTCCTGCCCTAGTGCCCGGGTTGACCTGGCAGTGGAAGGGGACTGGGGGCCAGTGGCATAGGGAGGAAGTTGAGCTGGACCCAGAGCTAGACTAGACCCTGGCAGCAAGAGTCTGGCCACCACTTGCCACCCCACCCTGCTGTCCTGGCTTCCGCCACTGGGTGTCGTTTCAGGAGGGAAGTGGGGCTCCTGCCTCCCTTCCCCGATTTTCACCCCGCAAAGGAGTGTGAACAGGAAAACGAACGGCTGCTCCACACCCCCACCGGAGGAACCCGACGCCTTTAGCTGTGGGGAGTAAGAAGTGGCTGTTGGCTGACAGGGCCTGTCCCCGAGGAGCTGGAGCAGCAGCTGCCGCCTCCCCCTCGGCTCCAGGCTGTGGGAAATGCTCATTGCCTGGCTGCATGGGCGGCTGCTGCTCCGTGCTCTGGAGAGCGTCTGTATTGCTCTGTCAGCCCCCCGTCTTCACTGAGCGAGTCTGGTAAGGTCCCAAGTGCCCCCTCCGGCCTGGCAGCTGAGAGTCTGTGCAGACATCAGCCCCCCTGCCAGCCCCACAGGCAGCAGCAGCACCAGCCCCCCAGCACCACAGGGGCACTCAATGCACTCTCTGTGGGGAAATGGCTCCCATGGAGTCGCTGACTTGGCTCCTTTCGCACTCTAGAGAGAGGAGCAGAACCAGGGCTACGGTTGATCTATAGGGCACCAGGTGAGTAGCAGACGGTTCAGGTGCTGAGAGTTTGCCTGACCTCTCAGGGACACAGTGTGAGGTGGTGTCCCAGGCATCTCTATGAAAGGAGCAGAACAGGACTTACTTGGGGTGGGAAGAGAATTGAGAGTGTCTCGGGGGGTTGTACAGAGGTATTGCCCGGGTGAGAGACTGGCTAAAACACAGGCCTCGTTGTGAGCAATATTCCAACCTGCACAGGGGAACCCTATTGGATTTTGACTCCAACGCCTTAATCACTCAGCCATCAGCACAGTAATGCCAGAGAATCACAATGCCCAGGTGTGAAGTCATCTGAACTACAGAATTCCCACAGCAAACCTGGCTCCCAAAGCACAGGGGGATTTGGGGTTCATTCTCTTTGCTTAGCCATGTGCAGTCGCACAGCAGGATGCGGCTGGTGGGACAGGGATACTGAATGCTCAAGGGTCAGACCTAGGAAGGTTGAAGCTTCATAAGCTTCTTGCCCTGCAGTCAGCCTGCTCAGAGAAAGGAAACTCCCGCAAAATCCGGACTGGCTGTGTATAGCGCACTTCCACCGCATTGCCCAGCGCCCCAGCGACAAGCCAGAGCTGTGGTCTGGGAGTGAGAGGCACAGGCAGAGCGCTGACTGGTAGCTCAGGGCTGGGATAGCAGGGGCTGCGGGCAGGGAGTCAGGGGCACCGGCAGAGCATTTAATTGAACCGATTTAAATCTCAGGTTTGATCATTCCTGGGACTGGACCTGGCTAGGACTCTCGGGCATCACTGAAGTGTTCTTGAAATCAGGTTCCAGCTTTGTCCGGCCCCCTCCTTTTCTGAGCTGGGCTGCAGCCCCCGATGCAGCCGCCCGCCTGCCTGCCGCGGAGAGCGGGCCCAGCAGAGGCCCCAGCGGGGACCGGATGGCACTTTGGCAAGGGCCCCTGGTGGGGCTGGCGGCCGGGCTCTCAGCGCCGAAGAGCCCGGGCTGGCCAGGGGAATGCACCAGGCAGGGGGAGGGGCCAGACTGGAGGGCTGGAGCCGCGTGAGCAAGTGTGCGAGCAGAGCATTGTGGGAGAGGAAGCAGGAGTAATCCAGTGTATTTTCCCTGTTGATTTTGGATCAAGGACAGAGTAACTGTACCTGGCATTTGAGGCCTGAGAGCGTCACCCTCGCCTGAAAAGTACTCACCATTAAGGGGTATGGGTTCCTAAGGGCAGCACGTGGTAGGAGGTAGAAATGGATGTTTGTTGGTCTCTTGTAGGTGCTGCTGATGTCCTTTCTGCTGTCCCTGGTGTGGAAAGACAGAGGCGGTTTTGAATCTCTTAAAATTGTTGTTAGTGCTGCAGTTGCTCGCCCTAAGCTTATGCCGTTAGATCTCTTTGACGGTGTATTTTGGTCCTGAGTGGTAAAAGGTGTGTTGTTAGGGAGTGAGGTAGCAAAGGTTAGTTGCAGAGGTGCTGCGTGTGCCACAGAAGTCATGTGCCCCCCCTGCTCTGGTCCAAGAGTCCAGTATTTGCATAAACCCACCCACTGACCTGTGACTAACAATCTCGCTCTGCTAACTCTTCCAGCAAAACAGGCCAAAAAAAGTGTATGCGAGCGCTGTACCACAGCCCCGGTGCTCTTTTCGGTTCCTTCCCACAGAACTTTCCCTCCATACCAGTCCAGTGCCTTGCTGTTGCTTGGCTAACCACTGCATGCATGTGCTATACCGTACCCTGAGCTGATTCCCGGCTTTTGTGCTCAATACAGCCTTGCCCCTCCGTGTCTCTGTGGCGCAATGGGTCAGCGCGTTCGGCTGTTAACCGAAAGGATGGTGGTTCGAGCCCACCCAGGGACGACGCTAAGCCTGTGCTGCTTCCTTGCTTCCCCGAGGCCTGTGGGGGAGCCTCAAAGGTCCCATTTTGCTGCCTCTTGGCCTCAGTGCTTTCAGCTGGTGGTCCAAAGAGCGGGCTGGATGCTATTCAGAAACCCATCTGCCAGCAGCCGTGCCGGAGGCTCAGGCTTAATCCTCAAGGCCGAGCACAAAAACTTTCAGCCGGGAACATTTCGCTCCCTTCCCGCCTCTGCCCAAGCGGCAAGGGAGAAGCGGAGGAGACAGGCCGGCTCAAAGACACCTCCCTCCCACTTCCCTGTATGCTGTACAAAGCTCTTGGCCTGCCTCATGCCTCGTCAGGAAAGCACGGCCATGCGGCCCAAGCCTGAGTCACGTCCGCAGCCTGGCCCGCCCCGGCTGACAGCGCGCAGAGCCACACGAGTCAATGGCAGGTCGAGTCGGGAGCCTCGGCTCTTTCCCCTGACAGCCACACACACAGCGCTGCCTAGCGCCCCCAGAGCCTCCCTCGTGTTCTCCCGCAGCAGCCGCCTGCCCGTGTGGGTGGGAAAAGGGGACCAGGAAGCACTGCAGCCTCATTCTTGGAGAGGAGGCCCTCGCCACGCCTAGGCCTGCCTCTTGCCTTCAGCCCAGGCAGCCAGAGGTGCCGGGGAGCTCCCTGGCAGGCCACTGCTTCGCCTCAGCCACCTCTTGCCTCATGGCCTAGGCTCTCTGCTGGTCACCGGCTCGCTTGAAGGCCCAGAGTAAAAAGAAACAAGCACATGCGTAGCAGAGGATGGTTTCGATCCATCGACCTCTGGGTTATGGGCCCAGCACGCTCCCGCTGCGCCACTCTGCTGGTTCTTCATACCCTTCCCCTGCCACCTAGCCGCCACTATCCAGATTAGTGCCTTACGCGCTCTCGTGCTGGCAGGCAGATGCGCAGGCTGCTAGGCAGCTGCCCTGGTCACAGGATTTTCCAGCTTCTACAGGGTAAAAAGGATCTATTTGGGGTTTGGACCCCATTGGGAGCTGGGTAGCTGAGTGCCGGAGATGGGAGCACTTCTTAAACTGTTTTCAGTTAAGCTTTCAAGCTTGTGAGGGACGAGGTTCAGCCTTGGATCCGTGTCTGCAGCAGGCAAGGGCGTCTGGCTCAATCGCCCCCCCCCCCCCTGTATTAGCAGACTAAAACGCGGAGCGAACGCACACCCCTTGCAAAGGAACAGGAGCCGGGATCTCGAACAAAAGTCAACATTTTATTAAGATCAGAGGGGTAGCCGTGTTAGTCTGGATCTGTAAAAGCAACAAAGAATCCTGTGGCACCTTATAGACTAACAGACGTTTTGCAGCATGAGCTTTCGTGGGTGAATACCCACTTCTTCGGATGCAAGTGGTGGAAATTTCCAGGGGCAGGTTTATATATGCAAGCAAGAAGCAAGCTAGAGATAACGAGGTTAGTTCAATCAGGGAGGATGAGGCCCTGTTCTAGCAGTTGAGGTGTGAAAACCAAGGGAGGAGAAACTGGTTCTGTAAGTGGCAAGCCATTCACAGTCTTTGTTTAATCCTGAGCTGATGGTGTCAAATTTGCAGATGAACTGGAGCTCAGCAGTTTCTCTTTGAAGTCTGGTCCTGAAGTTTTTTTGCTGCAGGATGGCCACCTTAAGATCTGCTATTGTGTGGCCAGGGAGGTTGAAGTGTTCTCCTACAGGTTTTTGTATATTGCCATTTCTAATATCTGATTTGTGTCCATTTATCCTTTTCTTTAGAGACTGTCCAGTTTGGCCGATGTACATAGCAGAGGGGCATTGCTGGCATATGATGGCATATATTACATTGGTGGACGTGCAGGTGAATGAACCGGTGATGGTGTGGCTGATCTGGTTAGGTCCTGTGATGGTGTTGCTGGTGTAGATATGTGAGCAGAGTTGGCATCGAGGTTTGTTGCATGGGTTGGTTCCTGAGCTAGAGTTACTATGGTGCGGTGTGCAGTTACTGGTGAGAATAAACTGCTGAGCCGCAGCAGCACGAGCCGTAGAAGCTGCCCAGGGAGCAGATCTGTGCTGGGAGAAGAGCTGCAGCAAGCGGAGCCAGAGGAGCAGCCCAGGGAGCTGGAGGCAGAGACGCAGCAGCACTGGGGCTGGAGGTGGGTGCAGTGAGCAGCGTGGGAGAGCGAGGGGGACCCTGGGCAGAAGGCCCAGTGCAAGGAGATGCCACCCGTCAAGAGATCTTGCAGGCCAGACTTTTGGGGGTGGGGGGATCATATCCCCTACATGGGGGGCTGACACTGGGAACAAGGGGCCTGTCACCTAGAGCATGTGGCCACTGCCAGAGCAAGTGTCCAGCCCGTGGTGTCCCTGCAGCACAGCCAGGGCCTGGGGAGGAGGCCTGGGACATGTGAGGGAGAGACTGTGACCTGCCCTGACCCTCCAGAGACGCTGGTTGTGATCTCCCTGCGCCACAGAACAGGGTGACGTGTTTTCCTTTCCCATCTTTCCTTCTGTTTTACATTGATTGCTGGGTAATAAATGGTGTTTGCTTGAAGCACATGCAATGAGGAGTGGGTCAGGGAAGTGCCCAGAGTGGAGACACTGTAGCCCTGTTCAAGTGATCATGACAAGATTGGGGGTCATCAAACACCCCAGGATTCCTGGGCCCAGCTTGTTGGGGTTACGAGGTCTCTGCCACACACCAGAGTAGAAAGAGCGTCCTTGGGGTCAGGCAGCCTCTGGGTAAGGGGGTGGGGACTCAGATCCTTTCTCCCGCCAATTGCAGCACCAGGGTCGTGTATAAACCAGGGAAGCTCCCCACAATAGCCAGACCTGAACCCCTTGTACACTTGTGCTCTGTCCTCATTGCTTCTCTGTCTCTCTTCCCCTCATCTCTGCTGCTCCCCCTCTGGGCTTTCTCAGCACCTGGCCCCACAGCGCTTCCTGCCGGCCAGAGACTGTGTGTTCTAGACCTCCTCCTGTGGATGTGGCCTCTCTCCTGATTCCTGAGGAAAGGAACCTTTCCAGGAAATGGCCACAGCTTCTGGGAATCCTCATGTGGCTGGTGAGCAGCACCAGGAATCATTTGGCTCCTGGCACACAAGACAACTTAGAAGCTGAGCACCCAGACAGGTGCTTGAACCCTGGACCCTCAGATTAAAAGCCTGATGCTCTATCAACTGAGCTATCTGAAACCATCTTCACTGTTCAGCACCAGAGTGAGCAGGCAGGCAAAAGAGAGGCAAAAAAAAGCCCCAGAACCCCTCCTCTTTTTCTGCACAGCCACTGCCTGTCAGCTGGATTCCTCCTCCTCCTCCCTCCTGAGCCTCAGTGCGACTAAATCTCCGCACCTAGACAGCCGGTCCGTCCGCTGCACCCCAATCCCCCATGCTGGAGCCTCCCTGTCAAAACCCTGCACCTGGCTCCAGAGAATTAAGTCTCACATGTTGCTGGGAACTCGACTTCTTGTGCCCAGAGAGTCTCGGCCCCCCTCAGCAGATGACCTGAGAAACACAATGTCTTTTCCAAAGAAGTGCCTGGAAGGACTTTTCTCATGTTACCAGGTGGCCTAATGGATAAAGTGTCTGAGTATGGATCAGAAAACTGAGGGTTCGAGTCCTTTGGTAGTTGTATTTCTGTAATTTTACCGTTGTGCTGAACGTCCTGCTCCCTTCAGGGCTGGAACCTCTTCTTGGCCGCTCAGGCCAATGCTCTGGCTTCAGCTAGAGCCCCGGGAAGGAGTTGGGGGGTGGGTGTCACAAAGGCTGGGGCATGAGCCCCAGGTGCTTCCAGTCTTGCCTTTGCCCTTCCTGACTTGCCAAAGAAAATGGGTGGTGGCCCGGGCTAGCATGTGCGCCTGTCCCTGTGCTGGAGGGTACTTGCTACATAGCGTCTTTGGAGCCTGGATGTTTCTCTGCTTCTCACCAGCTGGGGAAAAGCCTCTTGGGGTAAAATCTCCTGCCCCACTGCAAAAGTGATTACCGTGAATGGGAACAGTCAGAGGCCCCACCATGGGGGCTGGCCCTGCTTTCCTACCATCTTGTGATGTTAGCCACAGAGCATCAGCAGCCGCCCTGCATGCTGGTGACCTTCAGTGCGTGTTTGGCATGGCAGGGAGCAGCCTGGCTGGGTGTTTTTGTGCCTGTCTGAAGGGCACACATAGGTATGGTCCTGCTCTCAGTTGCTCTGTGGCTTTTAAGCCTTCCCTTGGAGCTGTCAGCACCAGCCGCCTCTGCTCTAGGTGCCCAGAGGAGGAGAGGTGTTGCTGGGTCACTTTTACAGATGCCCCTTCCCTGCTACTACCCTTGCTCAGCTGCACAGAGGAGCTTCCATCCCCAATCCCTGCCCGTCACTGCCCAGCAGCCCTCTGGCACCATTCCCAACGGTAACCCTGCCTTGCTCTCTCCCTGCCATGTTGGGAAAGACAGCTCTTATTTCTCATCATTAAAGGTCAGGCAGCAGCCCACAGTATCTTTTCCTACTGCAGAGCCCAAGCTCAGGAACTCACTTTGGGTGCAGGCACTGCTGTGCTCCCAGAAAACAAGCCACCCCTGCACAAAGAGGAATGACAGGGCCTGCCAAAGAGTGGGATAGAACCAGAGACCTTTAGATCTTCAGTTTAACACACTCCCAACTGAGCTACTTTGGCAGCTGCATGGAAGTTTTTTGGACTGTTGCTTCTCTGTCTGGGATGTTTTTCAACACGGCATCAGTGAGACTTATATTGGAATACTGCCTCCAGTTTTGGTGTCCTCATTTGAAAAAGATGTTGTGAAATTGGAGCTGGGGCAGCAAAGAGCCACCAAATGTTCTGAGGGTTGGAGAAAAATGCCTTCTAGTGAGCTATTGAACAAGCTCAACCTGTTTAGCTTATCAAAAGAAGATTGAAAGGTGACTTCATTGAAGTGTTGAAGGGCCTTAATGGAGACAAAAGATTGGGTATTAAAGGGTTCTTTAATCGAGCATAGAAAGGCATAACAAGACCCAATGGCTGGAAGGTGAAAAGAGACAAATTCATATTAGAAATAAGACACAAATATTCAACAGCGAGGATGATTCACCACAGGAACAAGCTACCAAGGAAAGTGGATTCTCCATCTCCTGATTTCATTCAATGAAGACTAGACTAGACTAGATGCCTTTCTGGTATGTGTTTGCCCCAAAAGTAGCTCTTGTGTCATACAGGAGGCCTTTGATATGCAGGGGGTCAGATTAGATGCTCTAATGGTCTCTTCTGGACATAAAGTCGACTAATTTCTGAAAAATGGAGTGTAGCATTGGGAGCAGCGTCTAATGTTTTCCTGTCTAGCCGGCTTGCTGCCTAGAACGAACGCTCCTTGAGTGGGGTGATCCACAGGGAGTAGCTCAAACCTCCAAAGTGCCTAGGC
This sequence comes from Mauremys reevesii, assembly GCF_016161935.1. Taxonomy (NCBI): domain Eukaryota; kingdom Metazoa; phylum Chordata; order Testudines; family Geoemydidae; genus Mauremys; species Mauremys reevesii. Next base: position 44,068,930 of record NC_052634.1, read on the forward strand.
AGGGGCAGGAAATTAGCACAGCAAGGGAGGGGTGTGGCAGTGACATCACAAAGGCCTTTTGCAGGACCTCAGACTATTGGTCAAAGGTGGTGGGGAGGTGGTGACCTCACAGAGAGATGCTGACATCAGGCAGGCAGGACAGGGGCAAGGGGCCAGGGAAACCTCAGAGACCCCTGTGGCTTTGCTTCAGCAAGTCTCCTTCTCCAGGTCTCTCTTTGAGGACAGAAAGAGTATTCGGGTTCAAGGACGTGAGCACCAGGAGGAACCTATTTTGAGTTTTCTCCTTCCCTTTTAGTGATTTTACTAGAAAACAGCCATCCCTGTTTAGAAGGTAAGAGCCCCCTCGAGGGAAGGGGTGTCCTGGGGGTGTCACAGTTCGGATGCCGGTGCCTCCCCCAATGTAAGGAAGCTCCCGCCACCCTGCTCTGTGTTCGCAGGGCAGGAGAGAGCAGCATCCACGGCAGTGATTTGCTCCTGGTTGCCGGAGCAGAGCAGCAGGCTCAGCTGTCAGAACTTTCCAGAGTGATGAAAGGGGAGGGGCCCATGTCTCTGTAGCACGAATGCAGGGCAGGCGAGTTCATGGCGGGCATTGTGGGATACTGGAGGAGGACAGTTATGGTGATATAATGAACAGCAGCATCTACACTGACACTCTGTCACTTTAAGTTTGCTCAAAAAGCTCTAGGCCTCTCGTCGATGTGGTTTTATTTTGTCGCCTAAACAGGGCAGTTTTGTCGCCAGATGTGGCATTGCAGTGTGTACACCAGCCACAAGCTGCCGACCAAGGGAATGTTGTGTGTTTTTCACACACCTGAGCAATATAATTCTGCTGAAATAACTGTGTAGTGCAGACCTGGCCAAAGATTCTCTCTCTCTCTCACACACACACAGCTTGCAAGGAAAACCTCACCTGCTCCTCTGCTTTGCAGAATCCAAACACAAGCAAAGCTTGTCAGGCCCAGGTGGGGATGGCAGGGAGTCAGATGTGAGCAGACACTGTACTTTAGTTACAGTAGGCACCATGGTTTAGCTGATTAACATACCTGTTTTGTAAACAGGAGATGCTGGGTTCAACTCCCAGTGGTGCCTTGTTAAGATGCTTTTAGAGCACCTGGTATTGGCTACTGTCAGAAGACAAAATACAGAGCTAGATGGACCTTTGGTCTAGCCCAGTGTGGTTTTTCTTATCGTTTAAATTACACTCACTGGTACTGATAATAGAGTTACTGAAAGTTTGGGAGTTAAGAGCTGATAGGTCAGTGGTCCAAACCCCTTGCAGATGACCCCCTCTCTCTGGGACAGGCGCAGGTCTGATCACTCACACCAAATGCACGTTGTGGCTCTAAAATCTGTGGGCAGCTCATTTAGTTTACACCCAGGGTTGAGTCCTTGATTCACACATCAAGGATAACAACCCTTTGTTTCTCCTGATCCAATAATAAGAAGACTGGGAATCCAACACCAGCCACAAGTGATCATTTCAGCAAGCAACCCAACCTATTTCCAACATACCGTAAAATCCACATGCAGACTCATACACGAAACCTTGCAAGAAAATCTTCCTGAGGGGGTCTGAAGCACCTGCTGCTGGAGGGAAGGAGGGAGCCGTGGGTTGGGATTGAGGAGCAGCGTGAGGAGAAGAGGCCTGTGGGTTGGGACTGAGGGGCACTGGGAATAGGAGGGGGCTGTGGGTTGGGATTGAGGAGCAGCGTGATGAGAAGGGGCCTGTGGGTTGGGTCTGAGGGGCACTGGGAGTAGAGAGGACATGGGTTTAGGCTGAAGAGCATCTTCATTTGAGGATCCAGCAGGACAGGGGAAGGCAGCAGGTGATTCTAATTCCTTAGGGATATTCTGTGTGTTTGTGTGTGTGCAGGGGAGGAACATGCTCTATGCCCAGAGGCCTTTATTCCTCCAGCCTGTGAGGACAGAGGGGATGTCAAGAAGTTGCTCCTTCAATCCCCCCCACACAAAGGCCCTTCTTAGGAAAGGAAAATCCTGAGTAGAAAGAGTAACACCAAAGAAGATTCCAGAAAGTCAGATTTTTACAATCATAGTGAGAAGTTTATCACCTGACCAGGGACTTGAACCCTGGACCCTCAGATTAAAAGTCTGATGCTCTGCCAACTGAGCTAGCCAGGCTCACATAGGAAAAGCACCAATTGGTGCAGAGGTGAAGCTAGTCAAGAAAAAGCGAGTGGGAAACAATAGGGGAAACATGCTGCTCTCTCTCTCTTCCCAGCCCTGGCCTGGCCTGGTATTAGTGCAGGTTAAAAAGACGAGAAAATATCGGCATCTACCAGCTTTTCATAGCTGTACAAGTCTCAGGCACAATACAGAGGTGCCCATCTGCAAGTGCCGAATGGTTGGATTGGCTAATGCAACCTGTAGACATCCAGGGCACTCTGGGATATACAGCCAAGTGTCCATCACCATCATTCTTTCAAAGGGATAATGATAATGGTAGCAAGGTTCACAACTGACTCAGCAGTTGCATACAAAGGTGCACGTTTGGCAGTTACATTGGCTCAGGTTGGCCCCCCCAGTCTAGATGTAGAAGTTACAACATTTAAACTTGAAAGAGGGTCCAATTTCCCCATCATTTCCCACCTTTACATCCAAACACGATGACTTTCTGAATGAACCCTCCTCTTTCAGCCATAATATCTTGGGGTGGATGTAGGAGTCTGGACTCTGTTATGACTCCGGTCAGAGCAGAGATACCTAGTGATCTAGTCTGGCTGTAAAATCTATATATCAACACCAAATATGGTGTGAAATTAATCCTCAGAAATGGCTGTTCCCCACCCAGACCCCAGCAAAGGGCTCTCCAGGGAAGGGGGCTGTTGAGGAAGGAAAGAAGAAAGATGTCCTTCTCCCCCTGGAGGAACTGGGCTCTGCGCTTTGGACAGAAAGGAGGGGAAGGAAATGGCTACATGACGGCAGCAGAACCTAAGAAATGAAACACAACAGGCTTCTGAGCACGTTGCTTCTGAACAGTGAATGAACCTGACTCCCGTATCATGAAAAGCCAAAAAGCCGTTTCTTTCTATGCCCGGGAGAAAAGAGTTCCAATAATTCCTGCCTGTTTACTTTTGAATTATTTTACATTATAAAGAAAATTGTAACAAAATTAGTCTGAACTTGAGCTGCCTGTTATTAAAAGCTGGTTCCCCAATTCAGTTCCAACTGCCTTGCTAGAAACACCCCCAGGTCCCTGCTCACCCCAGGAAGAGGAAAAAGAGAAACCCCCACTGGGCACTGCCCTTGGCTCCAGGCTGCTGTCCCGGGGTGCGGGTGGGGACTGATTGTTTGCTGCTGAGGAGGGAGCCAGTAGAGGCCTCTGGTGCTCTGCTCCTAGCATCTGCCCGGCCCAGGCTGTCCTCTGCCTCAGCTGCTGCTCCCGGCCTGCTCTAGAGTCAAACACGCAGGGCCCCCAGGGGAACAGAGGCTGGGACAGGGCAGCAGCCTGGGCTGGGCTGGGAAGATGCTGGGAGTTCTCGTTCCCTGAGAACTGGCCTGGCTCCCTTCTCAACAGCAAACAAATCAATTCCACGTCCCCTCCCCAGAAAAGCCAGCCTGGAGCCAAGGGCAGCAGGGGACGATTCCCTCCAGTTCCCACCGAGGCAGGAGAGAAGCCAGGGTGTTTCTAGCAGAGCTTATGGAACTGACGTGGGGAAACCAGCCTTTAATAACAGGCAGTTCCAGTTTAAGCTAAGTGTTTTTAACAATTTCTACAACATTAAATAACCCTTCAATCGTAGTGTCACCATCCATAACATTGCTTCAGCCTTACAAGTTCCCAAGTGCAAAACTAAACATCTCTTCAAACACAAGGGAGTGGAGATCAGTCAGTGTTCAGAGTCATCCCACATAAAAGAACCATATTGTGGTACATACTGGCCCCATCATGTGGCCATCGCCTTTCCCTCCTCTCTTCTTAAAAGTTTTAGTATTTTGCACAGAAACTTTCTTCCCTCAGGAGAGACCTGGGAACCAGGACTGCCAGCCAGACAAACACCTTTAAGAGGAGGCATAATCTATCAAAAAATGATCTCCCTTCTTCTGTTCAGTGGCAGCCTGAAATGCTATTTATCCCGGCGGAGCTGGAGGATTGAAAGCAGCTACATCAAGCCCCTGTGTAGCTCACAGGAATGAACACAAACACTCCCTTGTATCTGAAGAGATGTTTAGTTTTACCCTTGGTAAACTACAAGACTAAAGGGAAAGGCAGTGATGGTGTCAGATATAAAGAGTGAAACACGAAACAATCATCATAGTTATGCCTATAGTGACTGCAAAATCTTTCTATATTCTTCTTATTATCATCAGTGTATTATTTTCTCTGGCATCTAGACATTGACTAGACCTTGACCAAGAAATTTGGATCTTGACAAAATATTCAACTACGCCTCGTTAAGGTAATGGACTTGACACCTACTCGGGTGTCTCCATGCAGGTTCAAGTACTAACAACAGTGGCACCTTACAGCCATAGATTTTAATCAGGGCAATACATTGATACAAATTCCTGTTAAATCATTTCTCAGCCAGAGTCCATCACCCACATTCCTTAGGGCATTGGGCCACCATGCGGACGTTTCATTTCCCGCCTCAATTTCACACAGAGACACAATTTCCTTTGCACAGATCCATGAACAGCAAAACCTCCCTGTGTCTCTTGTCTGAGCCAGTGCATTCAATTGTATTGAAACCTTCTCTCCTGCAATGGCGATGGTCAGACAGAGGGGACATGGCCACCTTCACCTCTGACAGTGAGATATTGGCTCAGCTCTTTCTTTCTTTCTGCTGCTGTTGTTAGTCCATGAAACATCAGGGATGGAATGCAAGGCTGAGCTCACACACCAATCCCCTGAAACATTTCAGTGTCCCAGAGAAATCCTGACCCCTGCTATTGCAATGATATGGTGGAGATTCGAATAGTCGCAGTGTAGAAGGAGCCTGAGGGTGTTTATTTGTGAGCTGAGGTTCCCTGTCTGACATTTGCCTTTTTTCCTGGTTCGTTATGTGTCCAGTGAGCAAACCGGAGCTGTCACAAGGCTGGTTAAATGCTGCTTTTTAGACCAGAGAGCTGGGGTTGATTTAGATACTGCCGCCGTCAGCTGGTCAGAGTAACCAGGGTGAAAGGGTGGAATTTAGGATTCTCCCACCAAGGGGAGGTGCTGTTGGACTCCTCTAGTGGGGGAGAGTCTGCAAAAGTTTCTCAGCTCCCAGAGACGGGGCAAACAAGCTGGTGCCACACACACATTTTCACAGGGAATCAGGCCCCCTGGGGAAAAACTCAAAAGAAGCCCAGGCCCAGGAGTGTCAGAGAAGGGAATCACTGTTTTCCTTAAGAGGTGGGTGAGGGAAACCTGCAGGTCCTTAGATCCCTCCAGCGCCTGATAGAACCATTTGTGGGGAAGGTCTGGGGAAGCCGAGGAGGACAAGGAAAGGAAAAAAGGGCTGGCAGCTGTTGTGTAATCCCCATGCTCCCAGCAGAAGGATCTGGAGGGGTCAGCACTGTGGTTGCTTGTTGAGGACACAGAACTCACAAGATGGCAAAGCTCAGAGCCCCGTTACAGGGAGTCAGAATGTGATCAGCTCACACCCAGGGGGAGCAACACCCCTCCCTTGGTCTCTATGTCAGGGCTCGTATCAGCTCAGTGTCCTTCCTGCAAGAGTGGGCTGCTGAGAGGGTTGCAATGGGGTAAATGAAGGCAGAGGAGGATTGTTCCTGCTGGGTTTTCTTTGTGTTGCTCTGTGATCCTGCTGGAGGAAGCTGAAGCATGATTTGAGTTTGTTTCAGTGGCTTGGATTGGGCTGAGGTTGTGATCCTGAGCACAGGGGTTCTCTGCTCTTAGCCCCTCAGGGAATGGACAATGGAGCAGCTTCAGAGATTGGCTAGAAAGTAGCCTAAGAAAGTGTAACATAAGTGAGAAGAAAAACAACATCATCACCTTCCTGGTGGTCTAGTGGTTAGGATTTGGCATTTTCACTGCCATGGCCTTGGTTCAATTCCCAGTCAGGGAAAAGTGACTTTAAACCAAAACTGCTTCAGTTTTTCTTCACTTGCAATGTAAATAAATCCACTTTTTTTTCCTGATTCCCCCCATCTTCCCAGTGTCTCCATGGCATGGCCGGCTCCAGGCACCAGCACAGCAAGCAGGTCCCTGGGGCGGTCAATGAAAAGGGGAGGCTTCAGCAGCAATTCATCCCTCTCAGAGGGAAGGAACTTGAGGCCAAAAGCGGCAGAGGTAGAGCTGCAGCTTTTTAATTTTTTTTCCACTGGGGGGGCAAAAAAACTGGATCTGGCCCTGCTCCATGGAAGACAATTTCTTAAATCCCAGATAAGTGCAGTTCTATCAGTTCTCAGCCTGAGTCCTTAGGTCTTAATCCTGAGGATATTGTCCCACCATGGGGCCATTTCCCGTCTCTCTTTCCTAGGGAAGCACAATTTTCCTTGCACAGACACAGGAACAGCAAGATCTTTCTCTGTCCCTTGTGCAAAGCAGCGGGCCAAATTCCATGGAAACAATGGACAAGCAGGGGGCCCTGGGCACATCCAGCCCTGGCCGTGAGATGTTCCCTCCCCTCTTTCTTTATGCCCCTGTTGTTATTTCATGGATTGTCTGGGATGGGGGAAAAGCTGAGTTCACTCCAGGTGGAGGGGAAAAGAACCCTGAAAGTCTCAGGCCCCAACCCCTGCTACCAGGATCACCGAGGTGCTGGGAATCTGCATGGGAAAGGGACGGTGTGAATTGTCAAGGTGGGGAATGAATAACAATCTACAACTAGATCCACCTCATTAACCACTGACACAGGCTAATCCTGCTGCAGCTAGAAGGGAAACTGGGAGGGATTCTTTGCTGTTCAGCCATGGAAACAGTGACCCCATTGCACCGCAGTGAATGTGCTGGGGAAAGCTAGACTTCACAGGCAGGTGGCAATAGCAGATCCTAGAAACACCTGGAGCTCCCCACAGCACTTCTGCCACCAGGGTCAGGTGCTGAGTGACTCACAGTGCCCCCCTCCCCCCAACACATGACCTTCCAGCAGGAGGTGGCAGCACCCCCCACCCAATGCAGGGGAGAGGGCTGAGTGTATCCAGGGCACCCACTCTCTCTGCCCCACACATAGAATCTGGCCCTGCTGAAGAGTGACCCTAAGAACCAGCAGCCTCCAGGACCGCAGGTTTGGCCCTCAGAGAAGGGAATGTGTCCCCCATGCTGCTCTTAGGCCACTGGATGCTCTGGGAATAGGACAGCTCTGAGTGTAACCTCCAGCCCATCTGGGGATGTAGCTCAGTGGCAGAGCACATGCTTTGCATGTATGAGGCCCTGGGTTCAATCCCCAGCATCTCCAAGCTCTTTTTTTCACCCTGCTGCTTTGCTCATGCCCAGAGGGGATGTGGCCCAGCAGTCTCCCTGCAGGAGTTTTAATCCTGCGGAGTGAGGGACAAGTGCCAATTGCATGGAAGGTCTGGGGCAGTTTCTGCTCCTAAGTCACCTCAGTACATGTAAGATTCCCACCCTCTGTGCTGCTTGGGACAAGGGTAGATGAGAAGGGCGAATCCTCCAGCACTGGAGGGAAAGGTCCCATCTGCACAGACTGAGAGGCAAGGAAACAGAGGGGCAGTCAGTGCTCAGAGAGGAGAGAGGTCAGTGATTTACACCCACTAGGGAACACTGTCTTTCTGAGGCAAGTGCAATTTGCTTGGGATGGTGCTGACAAGTTTGTTCTGTGTTGCCTGGTGCTGGGCCATTGCACAATCCCCAGCCACGCCGCACAGCGCACCCCGAGAGGGGACAGGGGGCCAAGCAGATGATCCAGCACGAGGGGGAGAGGATGTGTGGTTGGGGGGAGGAAAAGCCTTGGGCTGCACTGGGGGAATGCAGAGCAGGGGTGACACCCCAGAAACCTGCAGCAAAGGGATGGACAGGTGGGGTGGGTGGATAGAAGAGGCAGCAGGACTAAAATCTAAAAGGGGAGTGTGGGGTCGAGTGGTCAGAGCGGGGGTGGTGGTGGTCAGAATTCCTGGGTTCTACCTCCAGCCCTGGGAGGGGAGTGGGGTCCAGTGGTTAGCGTGTGTGTCGGGCGGAGAACCAGGACTCCTGGGTTCTGTCCCTGGCTCTGACTCTCTCTTGTGCAATCCCTTGGTAGTTACCAAACTCAACAGCATGTGGGAGCGAGGGGCTGGGGCCGGGTTGTGACACGGCCCAGAGTCCCGTACTGCCCCTTTGTTACCCAACCCGGGGCAGGGCGGGGGATGGCCTGGGAGACCCGCTAAGAAAGGCGCTTCTGGTGGGTTTCTGTGTGGGTCACGCTGCCCCCTGCTGGATAGACCCCCTCTAGGTCAGAATCAGTCTCAGCCCAGGTCAGACCCTGGGAGCCCAGCCCCCTCTGTCACCACGGCCATGTCTATTGGTCTCATGGAAAGGTCCGTTCTCATGGGTAGCTGTCCAGTGGCAGTGAGTTCCACAGGCCTCGGCACAGACTGTGTAGGGCAGGAGGTCCTTGTGTTGGGAGCCCTGGCAGTGAACTGTGTGCGGTTATGTCTCTGAGCACTATTGTGAATATTCTGGTGTGTGTGTAATTGTAAGTGCGGCTGGGTGTTGCATCGCAAGAGCAGGAACGAAGTCCAAGCAGAGAGAGAGAGTGTGTGTGTATGCATCCATCTTTATTCATTCCCAGCATGCTCTTATATACAACATGATAAGCAATCACAATTGCTAATTAGTTAATTAAACCCACACAGCCGCAGCTGTAACTCATAGGGTAATTATCATTCTACACACCTGTCTACCTATTCACAATTAGCTGGCCAATGAGAACAAGCCCAAAGCCAGCCCTTCACACACAATTCTCAATCCAGAAGCCTTCAGCATCTCACATTCAATCCCACATCTCCCCCCTTTATTTACAATCAAAAGAAAAGGAAAAAGGAAAACAAGATAAAAACATTCACCAAACATTTTCAACTTATAACAGCATAACACCACAATCTATCTTAATCAAATATTATGTTATTCATAAAACATTTGCAACTCATAACAGCATAACATTATAACCTATCATAAACAAAAATTAAAACTTTATAAGATCAACCTATATGACCATTCAATCCTTAACATATAATTTCAAAAACATCAAACGAACAAAACAAAACACAATAAACAAATGATGTAACCTCTGCAGGACCCCCCCCCCCCTTTTTTTTTTGAATCATCCCTCAGCTGTCAGGTGATCAAACTGACACTGAGGGTGGTGGGGGGTCTTAAGGAAAAAACATCAAACCACATGACAATACAACAACAATTCTGGCCAGAAAACAGACAACACAAAACATAACAAGGAACATAAAACATAAATCTTAGTTCTAAATAATAATTGCATGGTACCACACAGATTTTCTTTCAAACACAAAAAATCATCTCAAGTGAGTAATTCATTCATGGAGGATCAGACAGAAAAAGTCCTGGCAGAGCTAACAAACAGCTCTCCTCCGGGGGCTCTGGTTTCGCGACATCTGAGCGCGTCTCGTGAGGCTCCTCTGCATCTGCCTGCCGTCACTCCGGAGGACGCAACCAAGGCCGGACCCACCTCGCTGGCATCCACCTGGGACCCGCATCAGTGGCAACACACACATAACCCCTGCCCCACGTTAGCAAGTCAACTGGTCCTTTCCATATTTGCTGCTGATAATCAAACCATTTGACCGAGGGTCGGGGGGCCGCACCCTGCTCTTCCCCAGTCATCCCGCTGACATGTTTAATCGCGGGGGGCACCTGGCTGTTTTTACCAAGATGTAACCAATTAAGCACGTAAAGAGCTTGCAGCAACCGAGCGGCAGGCGTCTTATCCAAGGCGTCTGCCCGCTCACTGCAAATCCCCCCTTTTTGTCTTAAAAGGAGCGCCTTAAAAGAGGCGTGAGCACATTCAATAATAGCGTGTAGTTTGTCTGCTTCAGCCTGAAGGGTTTGGACAAGCAGTTCTTTGGCTCGTAGCTCCTTCTTAATTTCACTCAGCTCAAGAACCGCAGCTCTATAATGACGACGGTTATGTGCTGCATCTACTTTGGCTGCCGCAACCTGCTTTTGAAGGTTATTAACTTTTGACTTTTCTCTTTCTACGGCAGTCTGTAAAGCTTGAATATTTAGGACTGCTTGAACCCGGAGATTCAGCTGCACCAGGTCTGCCTCTCTCTCTGCTAGTACTGTTTCGGGGATGTTGCTGTGCTCTCGCAAAGCAATGTTAGACTGACCAAAACCAGTGAGCTTCCCCCGTTCATGTTCCAGTTCGAGGGCCAATTTCTTGTTTATTTCTTCCAAACGTTTTATCTTTCTCCTGAAACCTCTAGATTCTCGAAGCTCCTGGCTGGTGAGTGAAATTACTTCTTGCAGCTCTTTCTCCGACATCATCTTACTGTGGCTAACAGCCTGCAGCTCTATCTCCAAAGCTTGAATCCGTTCATGGGAAGCCTGGTTATTTCCTCCATCAGCGATTTGTGCATCCTGTTCTTTTTGCACTGACTGGAGGTGGCTTTCTAACTCCACTATCTGCTGGTGAACCTGGGATACTTCCTTCTGAAGTCTTGAGCATTCAACATCAATGGACTGCTTTTCACTTCGAAGTTTCAGTAACTCCCGTTTTAATTCTTTCACTTCCAAATCCAGCTGCTTCTTTGTAGATTTCAATTCACTAATCAGCTGGTCCTGTGAACTTGCATCTCTTTGATAAGCTTCCACCATTAACTTTTGCTGTAAGAACTGCTCCTTTACTTTTTGGGTCTGTTTCTTCAGGCTGGCACTTTCCTGTTGCAGATTTTCCATCTGGCTCAATTGTGCCAAGATTTCTGATACTGCCTCAGTACTTTCACCTAAGAAGTTTGCTCCTTCATCAAGTTCTTCTTTGCTTGCTTTTGCTGCCTGCAGAGCTACCTCTAGGACAATCTTCTCATTCTGCAAATATTGGATCGTGTCATCCTTAGAAATAACATCACCCTGGAATTCCTCTAACCTGGCCACCAGCTCATCATATTGAGTCTGTAGGTCATTTAGGGACTGCTCTTTGGTGTGCAATGATTCTTGGGTTAAGGTGAGCTGCTTCATGAGCACTAGATGCTCTTGCTGTAAAGATTCAAACTGTAGATCTCGCTGATGCAGAATCAATTTAACCTGTTCCAGTTCTCGCTCCAGTGTTACTGCAAAATCAGCCATTTTCTGAAGTTGTCTTCTCTCATCCTCAAACTCCTCCAATCGTCTCTGCGCGGTGAGCCATACTGGACTCAGGGAGAAAATCTCCTTATCGCCCTGAGCCACCGATTTCCAGAGCTCACAGCCCAACCGCTCCCAAACAGTATTATTACTTGATTGAACGGAAAGTCCCCCTCTTCGTCCCCACCGCAACAGGCGGGATAACGCATCAGAGGGGAACTTTTCTCCCCACCGCTCCGTGATGCGTATCAAATCTGCTGACGCAGCAGTTCCCATATTAGCTGCTCACTTCTTGGTTTGAGTGTGCCTCCCTTGTCAGATGCCCTGCGGCTCCCAGCCGCTCGCTCGAACACCCTGCGGCTCCCAGCCACTTGTCAGGTACGCCTCCTTTCTTCGGACGCCCCGCGGCTTCCCAGCCGCTCGTTCGGATTCCCTGCGGCTCCCAGCCGCTTGTCAGGCACGCCTCCTCTCTCGGACGCCCTGCAGCTCTCAGCTGCTCGCTCGGACGCCGTGCAGCTCCCAGCTTTGATGCGTTCCCACTTGGCGCGGCGGTTCTGGAACCAGATCTTGACCTGTACCTCACTGAGCTTGAGGGCGTGAGCGATCTGCGAGCGCTCCGTCAGGCTCAGGTACTTCTTGCAATGGAATTCCTTCTCCAGCTCCAGCAGCTGCTCGCTCGTGAAACCCGTGCGCCTTTTTTTTTTTTTTTCTTCCCGGCCGCTCGACGCTGGGACTTCAGGCGCGTCCCTCTTTTTCTTTTTATCAATTCAGGTCACCAACACTATCTTCATTCAAGATTGGCAACAGTGGTACTAGTACTTATCTTGTTTTAGTTCTGTTTGCCTTCTTGATAGTTCACGATTTGTCTTCTAGTGACTTCAGTTATGAGTTTAGTTCTCTTTGCATTTCATTCATTTCCTTTGCCTCAGCCTTCTCATACTTTCCTCTCCTTCTCCTAGTGATAACCAGTACAATAATTCCAGCAACAATTGCTAGTACCACCACTACAATGACTGCAATAACACCAGCAGTCAGACGTTTCATGGAAAACTCTGGGGGCTTTTCATCAACATAATAGATTAGAGCTTGATCAAATTTTAGAGGTTCTTCACTGATGTTTATCTGTAGTGTGAGTCACCTTTGACATCTTTTTCAAAGTAGTAAGCCACGTCAGATATATCCACACTCTTGGCAGACTTCTGGGAAACATTTTGTTTCAGTTCAATAGTGATATAAGGTTTTCATACACAACATCAGTTATATACTCTGGATTCAGCGAGTAACGCTCCTTAAATTCATTTTTGATGATTTCCTTCAAAAGAGAAGCATCCACAGCTGTACTTCTCTCACTGTGTTTTGTTTCAATGATGATCCAGCTTGTTCTGACTAGTTCACTGCACTGTAAGTCTGTATCACATCGGGGTCACCATTTGTTGCATCGCAAGAGCAGGAACGAAGTCGAAGCAGAGAGAGAGAGTGTGTGTGTATGCATCCATCTTTATTCATTCCCAGCATGCTCTTATATACAACATGATAAGCAATCACAATTGCTAATTAGTTAATTAAACACACACAGCCGCAGCTGTAACTCATAGGGTAATTATCATTCTACACACCTGTCTACCTATTCACAATTAGCTGGCCAATGAGAACAAGCCCAAAGCCAGCCCTTCACACACAATTCTCAATCCAGAAGCCTTCAGCATCTCACATTCAATCCCACAGCTGGGGGTGTGATTGTTTCTCTCTTTGGGGGTGGAGCTAGCATGTCCCTCTGGGTGTGTTGTGTGTGAGTGTTCTTGGGATTGTGTGAGTCCCTTTGTGCATCAATGTGTGTGTGTGTCACTTGCTGCAGGATACAAAAGCCTGCAAAGCCACCACACACACACACACACACACACACACACAGAGTGAGGCTCAGCCCCGCCAGCAGGGGGCAGCAGGGACACACACATCTCTCCTGGGCCAGCTTGGACAATTTCCCATCACGACCCGGCACAGTGCTGGTGCCCCCACATGGGGGTGGGCAGTGACCAGGTGGGGGGGTGGGGGCAGATGTGCTGGATTCAGAAGGAAGCACTTTGGGAAAATCAGTCACGGCCCTTAGCAGAGCTGAGACACAGACCCAGTGACCCCTGCACCACCCTGGGAGGGGAGTGGGGTCGAGTGGTCAGAGCAGGGAGGCAGCTGGGCACCAGGACCCCTGGGTTCTATCCTTGGCTCTGGTAGTGGGGGGTGGGGTCTAGAGCAGAGGGACTGGGAGCCAGGACTCCTGGGTTCCATAGGGGAGACTGTTTTTTTCTGTCTTTACCTCCCTAGAGATCCCAGCCCAGTCCCCTAATCGAGAGAGAGAAGGGGAAGTTGCTTTCCCACTTCAGAGTCATGATTCAAACCTCTTCCCTAGGGGCTGTGACATCATGGAGCCCCCTCCCCAAGGCAGACAGTAGAAGCCCCGCCCCACCAGAGAAGAGGGGGGTCTAGTTGCACCCACAAGACACCCACTCATGGTTGCAAAGAAACCCCCACATACCCACAAACCACTGCTAGGACAGGATTTGCTGCTCCCACCTCTTTCCATATCACCATGAGCTGCTCCCCGCCAGGCACCACACCCCAGTCACACGCCCTTGGTCAATACGTAGCTCAGTGGCAATCACTGCCCCGAAGTGACTCCGGTGCAGGCACCCACAGCACGAACTCCCCACACCGGATTCTGTCCACACGCAGAGAATTGTCTCCGCCGGGCTCCTTCGGTTCCTCTCGCTGCTCCCCGTCCTGCCGCCAGACACTGCTCATCTGCATAGCCCCGCCCACGGACACGTGACACCGTTTGTCGTTTTGGAGAATGAGTCGCCTGCAGAGAGTGAGCACGTCACAGCCGCCGGGCGGGGATTGTCTGTGAGCCCCGCGCTGGGGGCGGGGCTTCAGGGAGAGACCCAGCCCCAGAGACAGACTGGGGTAGGGAGACATTGGGGGAAGGGATGAGGGGATGGGGGGAGGGAGAGACCCACCCCCATAGACCTGTATGGGCAGGGAGATATTGGGGTCAGGAGGGGAGAAGGGGGATTGGCAGAGACCCAGCCCGGGGTGCAGGAGAAATGGGGTGGGGTGGAGGGAGACATGTGGGGTGGGGGTGGGGTCTGTGAAATGTTGGTCCAGGGAAACTGAGTCACTCCCAGGACATCGTGTGCAGGGGGGAGCACAGGGGCAGGGAGAGAGCCCCAGCCCCAGCCCCACAGAGCCCCAGAGGGATATTGGGAGCAGGGGAGGGGTTGGAGGGAGGAGAGACCCATCTCCATAGACCCCCAGAGGCAGGAAATGAGGGGAGAAGGGGGGAGGAAGGGATTCAGCCCTATAGACCTGTAGGGGCAGGGAGATATTGGGGGCAGGAGGGGAGAAGGGGGGTTGGCAGAGACCCAGCCCGGGGTGCAGGGGAAATGGGCTGGTTTGGAGGGAACTGGGGAGGAGAAGAGACACAGGGCAGGACACATGTTGGGACAGGGAAACTGACTCACTCCGAATACATGCAGAGCAGGGCAGGGCGGAGGCAGATCATGCTGGTCCCAGGGTAATTTTGGGGGGTTCTGATTCCCCACTCAGCTGGGAGGCTCCCCTCTGGGCTGAGGAGCCCTGGGGTGGGCGGGTGCAGGGGCTGGGTGTGTGTGTCAGGCTGGGGGAGCTGCCTGGGCAGAGGGGCTGGAACTGGGGGGGCTGCAGCAGCCCCTGGCTTGACGTGGTTTCCATCACACCCAGGGGTTACAGTTGGGTCAGTGGCTCAGCACCCCCCACTATACAGATTGTTCTGGCACCACTGGCCTAGGGTCACCGTCTAGTGCCCTTTGCCGCCCCGCTCAGGGCCTGCCTGGCTCTCCTAGAGCAGGGCGAGCGCCCAGCTCTCCTGGGGCAGGGCTGGCGAAAGCTCTGGACAGATACTAACAGCGCCAGGGAGCCTGGACGAATATTAGTGGGACAGAGGAGCCTGGGGCAGTTTTATCAGAGAGCAGAAATGAATCCTGAACACAGCGCTGGAGCTGCAGTGCTCAGTGCGTGGGCCTGGGTCTCCTGCACAGTCTCCCTGCACCCCCTCCCCTCATGGCATAACAAGTTCCCTGCAGAGAAGCAGAGGTGCGGGACCGAGGGCTGCGGCGGGGGCTGCAATACCCCCATGTCTCACTGTGCAAAGCTCCAGGTGCTGTGGGAACAAAGCCGGCATTATTGTGTGATTCCAGAGAACCCCGGAGCTGTGCTGCCCCTGTGCAGTGTGAGCAGGAATTGCACGTTTTCACATTGCTTGTGAACATACCTGGGTACAGTTCACAGGCTTTCAGCACCCCTGACAGGCTGATTAGACACCTGCAGCCAATCAAGGCAGAGCTAATCAGGGCACCTGGGTTTAAAAAGGAGCTCAGTTCAGTTTGTGGTGTGCGTGTGAGGAGCTGGGAGCAAGAGGCACCAGGAGCTGAGAGGGAGAGGGTGTAGCTGCTGGAGGACTGAGGAGTACAAGCGTTATCAGACACCAGGAGGAAGGTCCTGTGGTGAGGATAAAGAAGGTGTTTGGAGGAGGCCAGGGGGAAGTAGCTCAGGGAGTTGTAGCTGTCATGCAGCTGTTACAGGAGGCACTATAGACAGCTGCGATCCACAGGGCCCTGGGCTGGAACCCGGAGTAGAGGGCAGGCCCGGGTTCCCCCCAAACCTCCCAACTCCTGATCAGACACAGGAGGAGTTGACCCAGACTGTGGGTTCCACCAGAGGGGAAGATCACTGAGGTGAGCAAATCTGCCAATAAGCACAGGACCCACTAAGGTAGAGGAGGAACTTTGTCACAGCCCCTAATTGCAGCATTTTTAAACGATCTGCATGCTGCTTGCAGGCTCCTAACACTTGCCACAGCAGCTCCTTTTAACTTCCATTCAACCACCTGTACTTATGTCGATAGGTTGACTTTAGGTCTTTAACTTTGATTGGTAGCCGAGAAGATGGTAAATTGGAGAGAAATCCATTCTTCATTTGCTTGTTATTTATTCTTTATTCATCGCCTTTTCCTTATTTCCCTACAGATTGACTAGATCTGGGTGCTAGCAGGGGGCCCTGACGGGCTCCTTATTGTCTGATTTCTTTCAGAAGCATTGAACTTGCCAGGGCACAGTCAGATTCTGGATTTTCATGGAAATGTAACACCTCATGCTCAGCTTTAGTTCTGTTTCTCAGCTCTTTTGGAAAATCGATCTTTAGTCTGACATGTAGCATCCCTGCATTAGGAGATGGCTAATTAATAAGACCATAAATCTTGGCAATCAAATGGAACCTGAAGTCCACAGAAGAGCCCGAAAGGCCCTTGGGGAGTGGAGTGCAAGTTGAGGAAGACTTCCCTGCACAGCTTCTCTCTCAATTCTCGTTTTCCTGGATTGAGCACAAAAATTGGGAATCAGCTCCGGGTAGGGTTATACCATGTGTGTGCAGTGGTTAGACAAGAAACTGGACTGGTATGGAGCAAAACACTTGTGTGTGCCTGATGACTGTACGTTTGAGAAGGAGCAGAAAAGAGCACTGGGGCTGCGGGATAGCGCTTGCATAGGCTTTCTTTGGCCTGTTTTGCTGTAAGAGTTAAAACAGTGAGAGATTGTTAGTCACAGGTCAGTGGGTGCGTTTATGCAAATTAGGAGCATACAGGGAAACCAGCAAGAGGAAGGAGGCTGAAAGACGTCTCTGTCTTTGAACAGAATTGTGTGTTAAGGGCTCTTGCTTTGAATTCTTCCAGTGGAGTCATTTCGGGGAAGTGATCATAACTTCGAGTTACCTAGTTATCAAAGTGTCGTGAATGGTGTTTGGTGCGTGTCTGGGAGCTCCTTGTGCTGAAATAGAAAGCAGTGGGGGAAGAGCGGCTGCCTAGCATCCGAGACTCTCAGCATCCCAATGAGGTTAATCCGAGGTGTGATTATTGCTAGTTGAAAACTTCTCGTCTTTTTGAGCTTAGGTGAGGTTAGTAGTCTCTTGGTCTATCCAAGAACACAACTTCCTGCTCCAGACTATCCTCCAGGTGACCAGGAGAGAGCGGAAGCAGTGCATGGTAGCATGGCTCAACCTGGCCAACGCCTTCGGGTCCATCCCCCACCACCACATCTTCAACACACTCCAGGAGTTCGGGATGCCGGAGACCTTCCTTCGCCTGATCCAGGAACTCTATGAGGGCTGCAGCACCACCATCTGCTCGGTGGAAGGGGAGACCGCCGAGATTCCTATCCGCAGCGGCGTGAAGCAGGGCTGCCCCCTCAGCCCCATCGTCTTCAACCTCGCCATGGAGCTGCTTCTGCGGGCGATCTCCGACGGCACTGACGGCTTCGACCTACATGGCGAGAGGGTGAGCGTCTTGGCCTACGTGGACGACCTGGTCCTGATCGCGGACGACCCCGAGAGACTCCAGGGCATGCTCGACACCATCGGGAGAGCTGCAGACTGGACGGGACTTCACTTCAACGCCAAGAAGTGCGCGTCCCTCCACGTTGACGGGAACAAGAGGGACTCGGTGCTGACGACGGAGTTCATTATCCAGGGTGAGTCCGTTGTCCCCCTGGCGGAGGGGCAGGCGTACCAGCACCTCGGCACGCCGACGGGCTTCTGCGTCCGGCAGACCCCCGAGGACACCATCCGGGAGATCCTGCAGGACGCCGCCAAGATCGACGCATCCCTGCTGGCGCCGTGGCAGAAAATCAATGCCCTCAACACCTTCCTGATCCCCCACATCGCCTCGTCCTGAGAGGATCCGCCGTGGCGAAGGTGCCCCTCAACAAGGCGGACAACACCATCCGGCAGCTGGTGAAGAAGTGGCTGTCCCTACCCCAGAACGCCAGCAATGAGCTCGTATACATTGCTCACCGTCACGGCGGTGCCAACGTCCCCCGCATGGGAGACCTGTGTGACATCGCGGTAATCACGCATGCCTTCCGCCTCCTGACGTGCCCGGATGCCGTGGTAAAGAACATTGCGACAGCCGCCCTGCGCACCGCCACCGCGAAGCGAATCAGTGGAGCTCCCTCTGACCTTCCTGAGTGGCTCCCTGGACGGTGAGTTCACCTGGGGCAGAGGCGACATCGCCTCGCTGTGGACCCGCGCCCGCAACACCACACGCCGACTGGGAAAGCGACTGGGCTGCCGCTGGGTGTGGAGCGAGGAACGGCGGGAGCTTGGAGTCCTGGTGTCACATATCGGGACGGAGGGCAACACCATTGTCGGCCCCGGAGCCAGAGGCATGCTGGAAAGGTCGCTGAAGGCCGCCGTCCGCGCGCTCTACCTGGACACCCTGAAGAAAAAGCCGGACCAGGGCAAGGCTTTCGAGGTCACCAGCAAGTGGGACTCCATCAACCACTTCCTTCCCTCTGGCAGCTTCATCCGTTTCGCCGACTGGCGGTTCATACACCGCGCCCGACTGAACTGTGTCCCCTTCAACGGAGCCATCCGCCACGGGAACCCGGACAAATGCTGCCGGAGGTGCGGGTACGCCATGGAGACCTTGCCCCACGTCCTGTGCAGCTGCAGACCCCACGGCAGAGCCTGGCAGCTGCGCCACAACGCCGTCCAGGACCGCCTGGTGAAGGCCATCGCCCCGCACCTGGGAGAGATCGCTGTCAATCGCGCCATCCCCGGCACCGACAGCCCGCTGCGCCCGGACATCGTCATCACGGATGAGGACTGGAAAAAGATCATCCTCGTCGACGTGACGGTCCCGTTCGAGAATAGGCCACGGCCTTCCGCCAAGCCCGAGCCCGCAAACTCGAAAAGTACGCTCCCCTGGCCGACACCCTGCGAGCAAAGGGCTACGAGGTCTACACCGACGCTCTGATCGTTGGGGCCTTGGGCGCCTGGGACCCCCTTAACGAGCGCGTGCTGCGGACCTGTGGGGTGAGCCGTCGCTACGCGCGGCTCATGAGATGCCTAATGGTCTCGGACGCTATTCGGTGGTCCAGAGACATTTACACAGAGCACGTCACTGGCCACCGTCAATACCAAGAGTGAGCCGGCGTGACTCCACGCACCCGCAAGGGGGAAGAGACCTGTAAACTCCCCCTGTTGGACTTTATCCCCTGAGCCCTGAACCAACCACACTGAACTCTGCCCTGTGAGGGTCATCCTATCACCATTACCCAGTCCGCTCATTTACTCACGCCCACGACTATCCATAACCTGTTTGTATGAGTGATGTGCCCTCACTGCTTGCTGGCTGTACCTTGAACCCACCCACCGTATACCCCGCATTGGGGACATGACAGACTGTGTATCTGTATATGCTGCCTAACACCAAAATGCTAACATCCCCCCACAACCTGTATGTTACCCCCAATGACACAATAACTGACGCTTCAAACACTTTGTATCGTTTATTTTAAATATTCTCTAATAAAATTTAAATCTGTTCTTATTAGTGAGTAGTCTCTTGGCCTATCCAAGGCCGTGATCAAGTGTCTTGATATTATTGGTCTTTTGGCCTTGAGATGAAAACCTGGTCTGTGTCTTGGGAACCTTGAAGAAACATTATCTAAAGTTGTATCTGATAGGTCTTTTATTTGAGGACTGTATATTAAATTGATTTTTGAAACAAGGGGATGGAATAGGAGCTTGCTCTGTCCACCCCATGCATTGACCTGGTATTGCAGTGTGTCCAGGACCAGTGCCTCTTCTTCTGGGGAGAATTGTCTGGTTAAAAAGCAGAAAAAGTTTCAGTTTAAAGATGCTGATTTGAGAAGATTTTTTTAAAGTAGTTGAAAAATCAGGTTTCTTTATCACTTTGGTTTCTTCATAACAACATATTGTTAAAATTTCTTGGGAGTGTTTTCTGAGTCTACAAATGTGAGTTTCTTTGTCTTGCTAGAGGATTGTTTTAAAAGCTGGGATTCTTCTGTTTCCTTTGAATCTTTTTAACAATATGAGGGATGAATGCTTTCCGGACTGAGGGTCTGTTTGGGAGATGGTTGGTTGGGGGGGTTTTGTGTGTCTGTGGGGGGGACACACAGATTGGTAATATTCGAGTCACATGTATATCAATAACTGGATGAGTTACATAGACTTCTCCCCACCCAGCCTACGTTCCATGTATCTTGACTGAGCCTGCCGCCCCCCATCCCAGAGCAGAAGCCTGAAGCCTGAGCCCCACCGCACGTGGGGAGGAGGGGAACTCCCGCTGGTTGCCGGCTCCTGCAGTGTTTATGACTCCGGAAGGGGGTAGGGCCCAGCCCCTGCAGGCAGCCCGGGGGAAGAGCCGCTGCTTTGCTGCCCCCGACTCCCCCTCAATTACAGCCCGGGAGGCTGTGGCCACAATAAAAGCCCCTGGTGGCCACACTTGAGAAATGCTGGAGCCTCACAGTAAACAAATCCCAGCAGGTTTGTCACTCCCTGTCCCCCACCCTGGGGATTTCCTGCCCTCTCCCACACAGACCAACCTTCCTGGAAGTTCCCACCCCCTGTGTATTTACTGCCCTTTCTCCCCGCCAAGGGAACCCACCAGCAACGCCCTGATAATCCCTCCCTCAACTGGCTCCACTGCAGCCATTTCCCTTCCCCGGCCCCTGGGAGGACGGAATGAGCTGGAGCAAAACATGGATGTTGCGCTGCAGCCTGTTAGGGCAAAAAGGGCAACTGGGGACATGTCAGAACAGGAAACCATTTCACAGCACAATTCCCCCCAGGCTCCTGCGACTGTGGGGCTTGTTTCCGATCCTTAGTCCGTTCACGTATCCGGGCAGAGTTCCTCTGGGCGGCATCCGCTGGCTCCCTTGACGCCTTCGAGGAGCAGTGGGGGCTGCTTCTCTGCTCAGTGTCCCCGTCAGGCTCCCTTCTTATGACCCTTTGACCGCACTCCTGACCCTGATCTTTTATTAGTTGTCCCTCGCAATTAGTGGGTTTCTGAGGCCCTGTGGAACCTCCCCTTAGGCTGGGGGGGGGGGGGGGGCGGATGTGTTAGCATGGGGCAGGCTTTGGGTTTCCCGGAAACCCAATAGACACAGCTATTCCAGCTTGTCCTGCATGTGACAGAAAAATTCAAATCTAGGGCTGTCAATTAATCGCAGTTAACTTACACAATTAACTAAAAAAATCACGATTAATCTCTTTTAATCACATCGTTAAACAATAGAATACCAATTTAAAATTATTTTTGTTTTTCTACATTTTCAATATATAGATTTCAATTACAACACAGAATATGAAGTGTACAGTGCTCACTATATATAGTTTTATTACAAATATTTACACTGTAAAATATAAAGTACTGCAGTGCAATCTCTTTATCATTAAAGTGCAACTTGCATATGTAGATTTTTTTTGTTGCATAAGTGCACTCAAAAAGAAAACAATGTAAAACTTTAGAGTCCAGTCAGTCCTACTTCTTGTTCAGCCAATCGCTAAGAAAAACAGGTTTGTTTACATTTACTGGAGATAATGCTGCCCGTGTCTTATATACGTCACCTAAAAGTGAGAACAGGCTCTCTCATGGCACTTTTGCAGCCAGCGTTGCAAGGTATTAACGTGCCAGATATGCTAACATCCATATGCCTTCATACTTCAACACCATTCCAGAGGACATGCTTCCATGCTGATAACGCTCGTTAAAAAAATAATGCGTTAATTTGTGACTGAAGACCTTGATGAAGAACTGTATGTCTCCTGCTCCATGGTTCTATCCGCATTCTGCCATATATTTCGTTTTATGGCAGTCTTGGGTGATGACCCAGCACATGTTGTTCACTTTAAGAACACTTTCAATGCAAATTTGACAAAACACAAAGAAGGTACAACGGGAGATTTCTAGAGATAGCTACAGCGCTCAACCCAAGGTGTAAGAATCTGAAGAGCCTTCCAAAATCCAAGAGGGACGAGGTGTGAAACATGTTGTCAGAAGTCCTCAAAGAGCAACACTCTGATGCGAACAGTACAGAACCTGAACCACTAGACAGGAAAATCAATCTTCGGTTGGTGGCATCTGACTCAGATGAGGAATATGAATGTACTTTGGCAGGGGCGGCTCTAGCCATTTCGCCACCCCAAGCACGGTGGCACGCCACGGGGGGCGCTCTGCCGGTCGCCTGTCCCATGGCTCCGGTGGACCTCCCGCAGACGTGCCTGCGGATGCTCCACCCCAGCCGCGGGACCAGCGGACCCTCTGCAGGCATGCCTGCGAGAGGTCCACCGGAGCCGCCTGCCACCCTCCCGGGACCAGCAGAGCACCCCCAGCAGCATGCCGCCCCAAGCACGTGCTTGGCGTGCTGGGGTCTGGAGCCGCCCCTGTACTTTGGATCGTTATCGAGCAGTACCTGTCATCAGCATGGAAGCATGTCCCTGGCCTCTGATTGCTAGAAGCTGGGAGGGGAGAACAGGGGCTGAAGCTCTCCATGGCCGCCTGGTCTGGTCACTCCCTCTGAAGCCCATAGCCAGGGCCAGCCTGAGGGGTGGGTGCCACCAGGGAATTGCCCAGGGGCACCGTGGTCAAGGGCGGTGCTGTACAGTACGAGAGAGGTTTGTGCTGCTGGTGTAAAGTCAGAAACTGCTCCCGGCTGGCAGGGGAGTGCTGCTTGGGGTGGTGCCCAGATTTCCCCCTGCTCCCTCCCGGCATAGGAACATGGGGGGAGGGAGGGGAAGAGAAGGGAGAGAGAGCAGTGATGAGTGGATACTGCTCCCCCCAATGTTCCTCCGTGCCCCCCTAGGGGGCTGTGAGGGGGGAGCAAGGAGCGCCATCAGGGCTCCCTGCATCCAGGTCACCTTCCCCACCTGGGCTGCATAAGGGGAGGACAGAGAGCAGCAGCCCAGGTGGAGAAGGCGACCTGGATGCAGGGAGCCCTAATGTCGCTCCTTGCTCCCCCTCTCACAGCCCCCTAGCGATGTGTGGACGAGCAGTGTTCGGGGCGGCGGGGGGAGCGAGCAGCAATGCCAGCTACTCCGTGCATCCAGGTCAGTTTCCCCAAGTGGGCACAGGAGGGGGTGCAGGGGTTAGGGGAAAAGGGGGCACAGTGCAGGGATTACGGGTGTGGGAGGAGGCAGGGGTTGGGGTGCAGGGGTTGGGGGCACTAGAAGGGGGTACAGGGTTAGGGGTGCAGAGCTTGGGGGCACCAGAGGGGGTTCAGGGGTTGGGTGCCACGGGGGGCGCAGGGATTAGAGGGACAGGAGGGGTGCAGGGTGAGGGGTGCAGGAGGGGAGTGCAGGGTTGGGGGTGTAGGGGTGCCAGAGGTCAGAGGTTTAGGGTTCGAGGAGGGCACAGGGTTAGGGGTGAGGGACGTAAGGGTGCTGGAGGGGGTGCAGGGTTAGGGGCACCAGAGGTTGGGGATGTAGGGGTTAGGGGTGCTGGAGGGAGCACAGGGTTATGGGTGCAGAGGTTAGGGGTGCCAGAGGGGGACACAGGGTTAGGGGCGTGGGGGAGGACGCAGGGTGAACAGTGCAGGGTTAGAAGCACAGGAAGGGGCACGGGGCTCTCCTGTGGCCCAACCCCACAGGAGATTGACCCCATGTTTAAAGAACAAACCTCTATACTAAGGGCTGCAATATCCACTGGGGTGAGAAACGGCATCAGCTCCTTGCTGCCCAGCCTGTGAGAGCTCTGACTGTGCGTCTATAAAGGGAACAGCGAATGGAAGTTAAGTGGCTCCGGTTCGCGCTCTGTTAGAGCCCCACCGGGAACAGAGAGCAGAAGTTAAGTTGCCTCCTGTTCTCTAACTGATGGGGGGGGGGGCAGCAGGGATTAGGGGCATGGAGAACGGGGGTGCCTGACAGGCGTTGGGCTGTGGGGTTCCCTGCTGTGGGGTTCCCTGCTGCCGCTCCACAGACTGGAGCCTGCTCCTCCTGTGCAGGGCCAGCTCCAGCTTTTCTGCCGCCCCAAGCAGGAGGGGGGAAAAAGGACAAGCTGTGGCTCTTCGGCGGCAGCTCAACCACACTGCTGCTTCTGTGGCAGTTCGGCGGCGAGTCCTCCCTCCCTTCCTCATTGGCAGCAATTCGGCGGCAGCTCAAAGACTAAGACAGGGAATGAGGGACCCGCCGCCGAATTTCCGCCAAAGACCCAGCCGTGCTGCCCCGATACTGGACGGGCCGCCCCTTTGAACTGGCCGCTCCAAGCACCTGCTTGCTACACTGGTGCCTGGAGCCAGCCGTGCTCCCGTGACAAGCAGGGGCTGGTGCAGAGCGTGGCAGGGCAGGGAGATGACATCTCCCCTAAGGGCGGGGCCTTTTCACAGCAAGGGCAGCACCTCCCCGCAGGAGCACAGACCCCACCTGCTCCTCCTGCTTTCTCCTGACACTACCACTCCCATGGTGCTGTGGGGCCCATCCTGGCTGGTGGGAGATGGAGGCAGTGGACACTACCACTCCCATGGTGCCGTAGGGTTTTCAGGTGGGGTGCCCCCCCCGCAGGGTTGGGCTCCAGGGGAGGTTTGGCAGCTTAAGGGACTGGGGGGTTGCTTGGAGGAGGTTTGAGGACCAACAGCGAAGGGGAAGTTGGACACCGGCCAGAATACCAGGAGCTAGCGGGTGATAAGGCGCGTTCTGGGCATCAAAGTGGGAGCTTCCCCCACTTCCCGGCCACAGGCCCACGGGGCTCATGGATGGAGGAGTTTGGGGGGCTGTGGGGGCCCCTGAAGGAATAGCTCAGCGTGTGAATGAGGGACTGGGGTGTATGTGGGGGCCGGACTGTGGGTTGGGGTGTCCAGGGGGACTCAAGGGAAGGGACTAGGGGGATTAGGGACAGAGGAGGGTGGGGATACCAAGGTGCATTGTGGGAAGGTGGGATTTAGAGAGCCCAGAGTGGATGGGTGGGGCGGGTTGGAGGACCCCACAGTGGCTGAAAAGGGGAACCCGGCAGGTTGGGGGCAGCTGATATTGGAGATGAGTAACCTCACACCCTGGGTATGGACTGGGGCCGTGGGGGGATGGGATTGTGGGGCCCAGCCGTGGAGAAATGGGCTGGAATCAATTAGGGGCAGGGCGCTGAGGGGGAGGAGGTCGGGGCGGGCGCTGAGGACAGGGATGGGAGGAAGGAGCAGGAAGGGGGGGCGAAGGAAAAGGCCGGGCAGAGCGGACAGGGTGGGGGAGGGGACGCCGGGGGCGGGGCTGGCGGGAGGGTCACAGCGGGGGGGGGACACTGCGGGGGCAGGTTGGGGGGGCTGAGGGGCCCCGCGGCCCCAGGCTGCCGCTTGTGGGGCTGCTCCCCGGCAGCTCAGCCCCCCCCGCTGCTGCCCCCCAGGCCCAGCGGGGGGGGGGTGAAGCCCTTTCACTTCGCGCTGCCTCTGCCCTGTTCCCCCCCCCGCCCGGATCCCACGCGGGATTCGAATCCCAACGGCCGCAGCGCGCGCCGGGGGGCAGCGCAGCCTCGGGGCGAGGGAACCGGGGCCTCCCCCCACGCGCCGAGTCTCTGTCCCGCGCTCTCTCCGCCAATCAGGGAGCGGGGAGGGGCGCGGCGAAGTGACGAGTTACGGCCCCTCCTGCAATAGAGGCCGCGCGTGTGAGAGAGAGAGAGAACTACGCGTCCCAGAGTGCACCGGGAGGGGGCGCGTTGTCTGAGCAACTTTCCCGCCCCGCCCCCAGAGAGCCCCGGCCCCGCCCCCCTCCGGCTCCTGACGCGAACTCCCGTGTCCCGCGGTCTCGGCCCGGCCCTGCCCCCCCCGCCGCAGAGCCGCGCCCCCAGCGCCCCCCCCCCTTGGCCTCGTCTCTCCCCACTGGGGGGGGCTGTTGGATGGAGCCATATGGAAATAGGGGGAGGGGCAGGGCTGGGGGCCAGGACTCCTGGGTTCTCCCCCAGCTCTGGGAGGGGAGTGGGGTGAGGGTGGAGTGGGGAGGGGCTGGGGTGCCTGCTGCCCTCGCAGCGACCAGCAGAGCCCCTGCAGCTTGCCCCCAACCACCCCCAACCACGCGCTGGGTGTGCTGGTGCCTGGAGCCACCCCTGGTTCCAGCCCCTCTGCCCAGGCAGCTCCCAGCCTGACACACACACCCAGCCCCTGCACCCGCCCCACCCCAGGGCTCCTCAGCCCAGAGGAGCCCCGGCTGAGTGGGAATCAGAACCCCGAAATTACCCTGGGACCAGCATGATCTGCCTCCGCCCTGCCCTGCTCCGCATGTATTCGGAGTGAGTCAGTTTCCCTGTCCCAACATGTGTCCTGCCCTGTGTCTCTTCTCCTCCCCAGTTCCCTCCAAACCAGCCCATTTCCCTGCACCCTGGACTGGGTCTCTGCCAACCCCCCTTCTCCCCGCCGGCCCCAATATCTCCCTGCCCCTACAGGTCTAGAGGGCTGGATCCCTCCCTCCCCCGTCTCCCCTCATTTCCTGCCTCTGGGGGGTCTATGGAGATGGGTGTCTCCTCTGCCATCCCCTCTCCTGCCCTCAATATCCCTCTTGGGCTCTATGGGGCTGGGTCTCTCTCCCTGCCCCTGTGCTCCCCCCTGCACAACATGGCCTGAGAGTGACTCAGTTTCCCTGGATCAACATTTCACCCCCCCCCCACCCTCACCCCACATGTCTCTTATCTCCCCCAGCTCCCTCCACCCCACCCCATTTCCCCTGCACCCCAGGCTGGGTCTCTGTCAACACCCTCTCCTCTCCTCCTGACCCCAATATCCCCTGCCCCTATGGGTCTATGGGGCTGGGTCTCTCCCTTCTTCCCTCATCCCCTCCCCCAATATCTCCCTGCCCCTATGGGTCTATGGGGCTGGGTCTCTCCCTTCTCCCCTCATCCCCTCCCCCAATATCTCCCTGCCCCTATGGGTCTATGGGGCTGGGTCTCTCCCTCCCCTTTCTCCCCCATCCCCTCCCCCAATATCTCTCTGCCCCTATGGGTCTATGGGGCTGTCCCTCCCCCCATCTTCCCTCATCCCCTCCCCCAATATCTCCCTGCCCCAGGCTGTGACGTGCTATGACGTGTGCTGGGGCTGTGACGTGTGCTGGGGCCAGGGCCGGCTCCAGGGTTTTTGCCACCCCAAGCGGCAGGGGAAAAAAAAAAAGCCATGATAGTGATCGGCGGCAGCTCCACCGCACCGCCTTCTTCGGCGGTAATTTGGTGGCAGGTCCTTCCCTCCGAGAGGGACCGAGGGACCCGCTGCCAAAGAGCCCGACGTGCCGCCCCTTCCCCTCGGCCGCCCCAAGAGCCAGGCAGCCCCCACTGCAGCAGATCCCCACCCCAGCTCACCTCCACTCCGCCTTCTCCCCTGAGCACGCCGGCGCCGCTCCACTTCTCCCGCCTCCCAGGCTTGTGGTGCCAATCAGCTGTTTAGTGCAGCAAGCCTGGGAGGGGAGGAGAATCAGAGCGGGGGCGGCGTGCTCAGGGGAGAAGACGGGGCAGAGGTGAGCTGGGACAGGGAGCGGTTCCCTTGCACACCCCCACCCCTGTTACTTGCTGTGGGCAGCCCTCCACCCGCACCTCCCCCAGCCTCCTGCCCCAGCTCACCTCCACTCCCCCGCCTCCCCTGAGTGCGCTTTATGGTGCCCCCAACCACTTGGCACCCTGGGCGGCCAACTAGTTCGCCTAGTGCTTGCACCGACCCTGGCCACTGCCTGTCAGCAGGATTCCTCCTCCTCCTCCTCAGTGAGACTAAATCTCCCCACCTAGACAGCCGGTCCGTCCGCTGCACCCCAATCCCCCATGCCTGAGCCTCCCTGCCAAAGCCCTGCACCTGGCTCCAGAGAATTAAGTCTCACGTCTCACTGGGAACTCGACTTCTTGTGCCCAGAGAGTCTCGGCCCCCCTCAGTAGCTGACCTGAGAAACACAGTGTCTGCAAAAGCAGCAAAGAGTCGTGTGGCACCTTATAGACTAACAGACGTATTGGAGCATGAGCTTTCGTGGGTGAATCCCCACTTCGTCGGATGCGTCAGTGTCGGCCTTTTCCAAAGAAGTGCCTGGAGGGCCTTTTCCTATGTGGCCTAATGGAGAAGGCGCCTGACTTCGGATCAGGCGATTGAGGGGTCAAGTCCCTTCGTGGTTCTGCTTGTGCAATTTTACTTTTGGGCTGAAAGTCCTGCTCCCTTCAGGGCTGGAACCTCTTCTTGGCTGCTCAGGCCAATGCTCTGGCTTCAGCTAGAGCCCCGGGAAGGAGTTGGGGGTTGGGTGTCACAAAGGCTGGGGCATGAGCCCCAGGCGCTTCCAGTCTCGCCTTTGCCCTTCCTGACTTGCCAAAGAAAATGGGCGGCTGCCCGGGCTAGTGTGTGGAGCAGTTTCCCTCTTTCAAGTGTGCGCCTGTCCCTGTGCTGGAGGGGGGTTGCTACATAGCACCTTGGGAGCCTGGGTGTTTCTCTGCTTCTCGCCAGCTGGGGAAAAGCCTCTTGGGGTAAAATCTCCTGCCCCATTGCAAAAGTGAGCACCTGGAGTATGAATGGTAAGAGGCGCTACCGGGGGGCTGGCCCTGCTTTCCTACCGTCTTCGATAATGGCCACAGAGCATCAGCAGCCGCCCCACATGCTGGTGGCCTTCAGTGGGGTTCGGCATGGGCAGGGAGCAGCCTGGCTGGGTGTTTTTGTGCCTGTCTGAAGGCCACACATAGGCATGGTCCTGCCCTCCTCTAGCCCTGACCTCAGTTGCTCTGTGGCTTTTAAGCCTTCCCTTGGAGCTGTCAGCACCAGCTGCCTCTGCTCCAGGTGCCCAGAGGAGGAGAGGTGCTGGGCTCCAGCCTGGGACTCTGGCCCTGGCCCTGCTTCCTTTAAATGCCATGTGGGCAAGAGGAAGAGTGTGGCAGCTGCAGCTACAGGGACCAAAGTTGTAGGCGTCAGGTGAAGCAGCAAGAAACCCAACCATCAGGTCAACCCGCAGGAATCTCTAGCCAGACGGTTAAGTTCTAGGACCCCACCCTATGGCGGCCCAGCTGGACCAGAGACCCATCTCCAATGGGCACCAGTGACCCAGGAGGAGGAGAAAAAAAAATCACTCTAACTCAGGTAGGGACAGAGTAACAAAGCACCTTGAGCTCCAGGGCTTTGCAGGAAACCAACATACCCGCCACAGGTCCCACTGAGATTTGAACTCAGATTCCAGGATTCAAAGTCCCGAGTGCAGCCCATTACACCATGGGACCTGCTGCTGTTTTGTTTTCTAGACCCCTGTGACTCTCAGCTGGCTGGTTTGCACTCTGCACTTATTGCTTCCCACCAGCGGCTTCCTCTCGCAGGACTCTCTCTCCTCCTCCAGTGACTGTGGTCCTGCACTACCGGATCCGCGGGTCCTGCCCTGAGTCCCTGCATCCCCCTGCTTTGTCTCCGTTCCCTGCAGGCTGCAAAAATGTCAGGGGAGGCCGCCCCTCCCTTCACTCGATGCTCCCGCTCATATCGGCCAGCTGCAGCCTCATCTCCTGGAACTCGGGCAGCTGTCGCTTGATCCTGTTCTACAGTCACACGCTGACCGGCTCCCCAGCCTGGATGCTCTTGTGGAAATCCCACAGGCGACGCTGCAGGACTTGGCACTGCTGGTTTCTTTAATGTTGTGGTGTTTGTCCGACTGCCGGCACAAAGCCGCCAACTCCTCCCTCACCAACTCCCACCAATCCCCCTGGTTGCCATAGGACCCTCTGATGCTTTCCCGTTCTGCCAACACCGCCAGGCTTCACCCCCCTGCTCCTTTATCTTGCAAGCTCTGGATGTTCAGCTTCCAATATCCTCTGCCCTGGGTCAGGGACAGGGGCAGCTCCAGGCACCAGTGCAGCAAGCTGAAGGGGGTGGCCCGCTGGTCACTGTGAGGGTGGCAGTCAGGCTGCCTTCAGCAGCCTGTCTGCAGGAGGTCCCCTGGTAATGCGGATTAGGCGGCATGCCTGCGGGAGCTCCGCCAGTCCTGCGGCTTCAGCGGCAATTCGGTGGTGGTTACGCCGAAGGCGCGGGACCGGCAGACCTCCCACAGGCATGCCGCCGAATCCACCTTACCAGAGGCCCTCCAGCAGGTGTTGGGATAGATCTGTATTACATTATACACTAATGTTAGATGTGTAGAAAGTGTGACTAGAAAGGAGCAGTGTGACGGTGCTGCCGTGGGAACCAGCTGAGGTCACTCAATCAGGGTGAACTGCAAACAAAACGGGGCAGACAAACCCCAAACGCTGGTGGTTATTCCAATACTTAGATTTACCAACCAGCACAAAACAGCTTCTGTAGCACCTCACTGGTTACTCAGAAGTCCAAACCACGCAGTTCCCTTAAAGTGCCCAGCCTCAGGCCTCCATCCAGACACACATGTCACATATGATGATGATTCCTGAAAATCTTATCTCATCATATAAAAGAAAAGGTTCTTCCAATCCCAAAGGATCAGCCACCTACCCAGGTTCAATTATAACTTAGATCTTACCCCAAATACATGCTATAGACAACTCTTATTAACTAAGCTAAAATTTATTAAAAAAGAAAAGAGAGAGAGTGTTGGTTAAAAGATCAATATACAGACAGACTTGAATTCAATTCTTGAGGTTCAGATGCATAGCAGAGGTGAGCTTGTAGTTGCCAAAAGTCCTTTTAGAAATAGTCCAGAGGTTATAGTGCAATGTCCATATTCAGGGTGGCTCCAGTCAGTGACTGGGGATCTCAATCCTTATGGCTTAAGGTTTCCCCCTCTTGAAACCCAAAGCAGATCTGAGATGAAGCAGGATCGTGTCCCACGGTTCTTATACATTTCCAGCAGCCTTTCGGCCTGAGAAAACTATAGGCTTAACTTCTTCTCCCAAACATCCTGGCAATTAGCACAGGGTAATTTACCCATTAAACAGTTCAGATCCAGGTTAGCACAACCTTCAAAGAGACACAGAGACAATAATACTATTTCACTCAAGTGTCATCATAAATGTTCATTCATTCATTCATTCATGCCCGTCACCCCAACCGGGGTATGGGCCGCCAACCACAGATCTCCATAGTCTTCTATCCTGGGCCATTCGCTCTAGCTGGTTCCAGGTACAGCCCATTTTTTTGCTATCAACCTGAAGGTCGCGTCGCCAGGTATTTCTTGGGCGGCCTCTTTTCCGCTTGCCTTGGGGGTTCCACCGCAGTGCCTGTCTGGTGGTCCAGCTTGCGTCCATCTTGTCTCGCTAATGCCTAGTAGGGTCAGGTTGTTGCTCCTCATCTCTGCTGCAACCTGCGCAGTCTTTCCTGACTCGTACATGGTCCTCACATTCCATGTGCCGATGGTAATCCTCCTGGTTGTAAGAAGGGTGATCGGCTTAGTGGCTTCCTCGCGGCTTTCACCGCCCAGCGTCATGCGTCTTCGAGTTGAAGACCCTTCTTTTTCCAGGCTAAAAGTCTCTGTTAACTCTATTGTTGGCGTTTCTGTAGCAAGCTGATTTTTACAGGGTGGAGTTGCTAGCCCCACGCCCAACCCTCCTCCTTTACCCTGACTTGGGACAGGCAGATGGCCCCAAAGGACCTCTCTGGTGGAGTTTCATAAATGTTAATATTCCTTTTTTGATCTTTGAATTAAAACTACAGCAATAGACAAGACTTGTTTGCTGACATCACAAGCCCTGAGCAAACATCTCCCCTTCTACCTCTAACAATGCAGACTTGCATTTCAAAGCTCTATTCATTTACAGATCTTCCTAACCAGTCCTTAAGGTTCACCCATGGGTCAGGTCAGTCTCTGAGGTGAGTTGATTAACTCTTTCTGGCCCTTTCACCTTTCAATGAAATATTATATTACACTCATAACGTCACAGGAGGTCAGGAATGGGATGGCAGGGGTTGCAGGTCGGGAGTGAGGGGCACTGGTAGAGCTGGGGGAAGCCCAGGGGGCGGCGGGTCGGGAGTGAGGGGCACCGGCAGAGCTGTGAGTCTGCAGGTCAGGACTGGGATAGCGGGGGCTGCGGGTCGGGAGTGAGGGGCACCAGCAGAGCTGTGGGTCTGGAGGTCAGGACTGGATAGCAGGGGATGAGGGTCGGGAGTGAGGGGCACCCGCAGAGCTGAGGGTCTGGAGGTCAGCACTGGATAGCGGGGGCTGCGGGTCGGGAGTGAGGGGCACCGGCAGAGCTGTGAGTCTGCAGGTCAGGACTGGGATAGCGGGGGCTGTGGGTCGGGAGTGAGGGGCACCGGCAGAGCTGTGG
Organism: Mauremys reevesii; assembly: GCF_016161935.1. Classification (NCBI taxonomy): domain Eukaryota; kingdom Metazoa; phylum Chordata; order Testudines; family Geoemydidae; genus Mauremys; species Mauremys reevesii. The sequence continues at coordinate 44,101,167 of NC_052634.1, forward strand.
GTCTGGAGGTCAGGACTGGATAGCAGGGGATGAGGGTCGGGAGTGAGGGGCACCCGCAGAGCTGAGGGTCTGGAGGTCAGCACTGGATAGCGGGGGCTGCGGGTCGGGAGTGAGGGGCACCGGCAGAGCTGTGAGTCTGCAGGTCAGGACTGGGATAGCGGGGGCTGCGGGTCAGGAGTGAGGGGCACCGGCAGAGCTGTGGGTCTGCAGGTCAGGACTGGATAGCAGGGGCTGCGGGTCGGGAGTGAGGGGCACCAGAAAAGCTCTGGGTCTGCAGGTCCGGACTGGATAGGCGGGGCTGCGGGTCGGGTGTGAGGGGCACCGGCAGAGCTGTGAGTCTGCAGGTCTGGACTGGGATAGTGGGGGCTGCGGGTCGGGAGTGAGGGGCACCGGCAGAGCTGTGGGTCTGCAGGTCAGGACTGGATAGCCGGGGCTGCGGGTCGGGAGTGAGGGGCACCGGCAGAGCTGTGAGGCTGCAGGTCAGGACTGGATAGCGGGGGCTGCGGGTCGGGAGTGAGGGGCACCCGCAGAGCTGTGGGTCTGGAGGTCAGGACTGGGATAGCGGGGGCTGTGGGTCGGGAGTGAGGGGCAACGGCAGAGCTGTGGGTCTGCAGGTCAGGACTGGGATAGCAGGGGCTGCGGGTCGGGAGTGAGGGGCACCAGCAGAGCTGTGGGTCTGCATGTCAGGACTGGGATAGCAGGGGCTGCGGGTCGGGAGTGAGGGGCACCGGCAGAGCTGTGGGTCTGCAGGTCAGGACTGGATAGCAGGGGCTGCGGGTCGGGAGTGAGGGGCACCGGCAGAGCTCTGGGTCTGCAGTTCAGGACTGGATAGCAGGGGCTGCGGGTCGGGAGTGAGGGGCACCGGTAGAGCTGTGGGTCTGGAGGTCAGGACTGGGATAGCGGGGGCTGCGGGTCGGGAGTGAGGGGCACCCGCAGAGCTGTGGGTCTGGAGGTCAGGACTGGGATAGCAGGGGCTGCGGGTCGGGAGTGAGGGGCACCGGTAGAGCTGTGGGTCTGGAGGTCAGGACTGGATAGCGGGGGCTGCGGGTCGGGAGTGAGGGGCACCCGCAGAGCTGTGGGTCTGGAGGTCAGGACTGGGATAGCAGGGGCTGCGGGTCAGGAGTGAGGGGCACCGGCAGAGCTGTGGGTCTGGAGGTCAGGACTGGATAGCAGGGGCTGCGTGTCAGGAGTGAGGGGCACCGGCAGAGCTGTGAGTCTGCAGGTCAGGACTGGGATAGCAGGGGCTGCGGGTCGGGAGTGAGGGGCAACGGCAGAGCTGTGGGTCTGCAGGTCAGGACTGGGATAGCAGGGGCTGCGGGTCGGGAGTGAGGGGCACCGGCAGAGCTGTGGGTCTGCATGTCAGGACTGGGATAGCAGGGGCTGCAGGTCGGGAGTGAGGGGCACCCGCAGAGCTGTGGGTCTGGAGGTCAGGACTGGATAGCAGGGGCTGCGGGTCGGGAGTGAGGGGCAACGGCAGAGCTGTGGGTCTGCAGGTCAGGACTGGATAGCGGGGGCTGCGGGTCGGGAGTGAGGGGCACCGGCAGAGCTGTGAGGCTGCAGGTCAGGACTGGATAGCGGGGGCTGCGGGTCGGGAGTGAGGGGCACCGGCAGAGCTGTGAGGCTGCAGGTCAGGACTGGGATAGCAGGGGCTGCGGGTCGGGAGTGAGGGGCAACGGCAGAGCTGTGGGTCTGCAGGTCAGGACTGGGATAGCGGGGGCTGCGGGTCGGGAATTAGGGGCACCGGCAGAGCTGTGGGTCTGCAGGTCAGGACTGGATAGCAGGGGCTGCGGGTCGGGAGTGAGGGGCACCGGCAGAGCTCTGGGTCTGCAGGTCAGGACTGGATAGCAGGGGCTGCGGGTCGGGAGTGAGGGGCACCGGCAGAGCTGTGAGTCTGCAGGTCAGGACTGGGATAGTGGGGGCTGCGGGTCAGGAGTGAGGGGCACCGGCAGAGCTGTGGGTCTGCAGGTCAGGACTGGGATAGCAGGGGCTGCGGGTCGGGAGTGAGGGGCAACGGCAGAGCTGTGGGTCTGGAGGTCAGGACTGGGATAGCGGGGGCTGCGGGTCGGGAGTGAGGGGCACCAGCAGAGCTGTGGGTCTGCAGGTCAGGACTGGGATAGCAGGGGCTGCGGGTCGGGAGTGAGGGGCACCGGCGGAGCTGTGGGTCTGGAGGTCAGGACTGGAATAGTGGGGGCTGCGGTTCGGGAGTGAGGGGCACCCGCAGAGCTGTGGGTCTGGAGGTCAGGACTGGATAGCGGGGGCTGCGGGTCGGGAGTGAGGGGCACCGGCAGAGCTCTGGGTCTGCAGGTCAGGACTGGATAGCAGGGGCTGCCGGTCGGGAGTGAGGGGCACCGGCAGAGCTGTGGGTCTGGAGGTCAGGACTGGGATAGCGAGGGCTGCGGGTTGGGAGTGAGGGGCACCGGCAGAGCTGTGGGTCTGGAGGTCAGGACTGGGATAGCAAGGCTGCGGGTCGGGAGTGAGGGGCACCGGCAGAACTGTGGGTCTGGAGGTCAGGACTGGGATAGCAAGGCTGCGGGTCGGGAGTGAGGGGCACCGGCAGAACTGTGGGTCTGCAGGTCAGGACTGGATAGCAGGGGCTGCGGGTCGGGAGTGAGGGGCACCGGCAGAGCTGTGAGTCTGCAGGTCAGGACTGGATAGCAGGGGCTGCGGGTCGGGAGTGAGGGGCACCGGCAGAGCTGTGAGGCTGCAGGTCAGGACTGGATAGCAGGGGCTCCGGGTCGGGAGTGAGGGGCACCGGCAGAGCTGTGAGTCTGCAGGTCAGGACTGGGATAGCGGGGGCTGCGGGTCGGGAGTGAGGGGCAACGGCAGAGCTGTGGGGCTGCAGGTCAGGACTGGATAGCGGGGGCTGCGGGTCGGGAGTGAGGGGCACCGGCAGAGCTGTGAGGCTGCAGGTCAGGACTGGATAGCAGGGGTGCGGGTCGGGAGTGAGGGGCACCAGCAGAGCTGTGAGGCTGCAGGTCAGGACTGGGATAGCAGGGGCTGCGGGTCGGGAGTGAGGGGCACCGGCAGAGCTGTGGGTCTGGAGGTCAGGACTGGGATAGCGGGGGCTGCGGGTCGGGAGTGGGGGGCACCCGCAGAGCAGTGGGTCTGGAGGTCAGGATTGGATAGCGGGGGCTGCGGGTCGGGAGTGAGGGGCACCGGCAGAGCTCTGGGTCTGCAGGTCAGGACTGGGATAGCAGGGGCTGCGGGTCAGGAGTGAGGGGCACCGGCAGAGCTGTGGATCTGGAGGTCAGGACTGGGATAGCGGGGGCTGCGGGTCGGGAGTGAGGGGCACCGGCAGAGCTGTGGGTCTGCAGGTCAGGACTGGGATAGCAGGGGTTGCGGGTCGGGAGTGAGGGGCACCGGCAGAGCTGTGATCCTGCAGGTCAGGACTGGATAGCAGGGGCTGCGAGTCGGGAGTGCGGGGCACCGGCAGAGCTGTGGGTCTGCAGGTCAGGACTGGATAGCGGGGGCTGCGGGTCGGGAGTGAGGGGCACCCGCAGAGCTGTGGGTCTGGAGGTCAGGATTGGATAGCGGGGGCTGCGGGTCGGGAGTGAGGGGCACCGGCAGAGCTGTGAGTCTGCAGGTCAGGAATGGAATAGTGGGGGCTGCGGGTTGGGAGGGGCACCAGCAGAGCTGTGGGTCTGCCGGTCAGGACTGGAATAGTGGGGGCTGCGGTTCGGGAGTGAGGGGCACCCGCAGAGCTGTGTGTCTGGAGGTCAGGACTGGATAGCCGGGGCTGCGGGTCGGGAGTGAGGGGCACCGGCAGAGCTCTGGGTCTGCAGGTCAGGACTGGATAGCAGGGGCTGCGGGTCGGGAGTGAGGGGCACCGGCAGAGCTGTGGGTCTGGAGGTCAGGACTGGGATAGCGAGGGCTGCGGGTTGGGAGTGAGGGGCACCAGCAGAACTGTGGGTCTGCAGGTCAGGACTGGATAGCAGGGGCTGCGGGTCGGGAGTTAGGGACACCGGCAGACCTCTGAGTCTGCAGGTCAGGACTGGGATAGCAGGGGCTGCGGGTCGGGAGTGAGGTGCACCGGCAAGGCTGTGGGTCTGCAGGTCAGGACTGGATAGCAGGGGCTGCGGGTCGGGAGTGAGGGGCACCGGCAAAGCTCTGGGTCTGCTGGTCAGGACTGGATAGCAGGGGCTGCGGGTCGGGAGTGAGGGGCACCGGCAGAGCTGTGAGTCTGCAGGTCAGGACTGGGATAGCGGGGGCTGCGGGTCGGGAGTGAGGGGCACCGGCAGAGCTGTGGGTCTGCAGGTCAGGACTGGATAGCGGGGGCTGCGGGTCGGGAGTGAGGGGCACCGGCAGAGCTGTGAGGCTGCAGGTCAGGACTGGATCGCGGGGGCTGCGGGTCGGGAGTGAGGGGCACCCGCAGAGCTGTGGGTCTGGAGGTCAGGACTGGGATAGCGGGGGCAGCGGGTCGGGAGTGAGGGGCACCGGCAGAGCTGTGGGTCTGCAGGTCAGGACTGGGATAGCCGGGGCTGCGGGTCGGGAGTGAGGGGCACCGGCAGAGCTGTGGGTCTGGAGGTCAGGACTGGGATAGCGGGGGCTGCGGGTCGGAAGTGAAGGGCACCGGGAGACCTGTGAGTCTGCAGGTCAGGACTGGGATAGCAGGGGCTGCGGGTCGGGAGTGAGGGGCACCAGCAGAGCTGTGGGTCTGCAGGTCAGGACTGGGATAGCAGGGGCTGCGGGTCGGGAGTGAGGGGCACCGGCAGAGCTCTGGGTCTGCAGTTCAGGACTGGATAGCAGGGGCTGCGGGTCGGGAGTGAGGGCACCGTAGAGCTGTGGGTCTGGAGGTCAGGACTGGGATAGCGGGGCTGCGGGTCGGGAGTGAGGGGCACCGCAGAGCTGTGGGTCTGGAGGACAGGCCTGGAGAGCAGGGGCTGCGGGTCGGGAGTGAGGGGCACCCGCAGAGCTGTGGGTCTGGAGGTCAGGACTGGGATAGCGGGGGCTGCGGGTCGGGAGTGAGGGGCACCCGCAGTGCTGTGCGTCTGGAGGTCAGGACTGGATAGCAGGGGCTACGTGTCAGGAGTGAGGGGCACCGGCAGAGCTGTGAGTCTGCAGGTCAGGACTGGGATAGCAGGGGCTGCGGGTCGGGAGTGAGGGGCAACGGCAGAGCTGTGAGTCTGCAGGTCAGGACTGGGATAGCAGGGGCTGCGGGTCGGGAGTGAGGGGCAGTGGCAGAGCGGTGGGTCTGCAGGGCAGCACTGGGATAGCCGGGGCTGCCGGTCGGGAGTGAGGGGCACCCGCAGAGCTGTGGGTCTGGAGGTCAGGACTGGATAGCAGGGTCTGCGGGTCGGGAGTGAGGGGCAACGGCAGAGCTGTGGGTCTGCAGGTCAGGACTGGATAGCGGGGCTGCGGGTCGGGAGTGAGGGGCACCGCAGAGCTGTGAGGCTGCAGGTCAGGACTGGATAGCGGGGGCTGCGGGTCGGGAGTGAGGGGCACCGGCAGAGCTGTGAGGCTGCAGGTCAGGACTGGGATAGCAGGGGCTTCGTGTCCGGAGTGAGGGGCAACGGCAGAGCTGTGGGTCTGCAGGTCAGGACTGGGATAGCGGGGGCTGCGGGTCGGGAATTAGGGGCACCGCAGAGCTGTGGGTCTGCAGGTCAGGACTGGATAGCAGGGGCTGCGGGTCGGGAGTGAGGGGCACCGGCAGAGCTCTGGGTCTGCAGTACTGGACGGGATAGCTGGGGCTGCGGGTCGGGAGTGAGGGGCACCGGCAGAGCTGTGAGTCTGCAGGTCAGGACTGGGATAGTGGGGCTGCGGGTCAGGAGTGAGGGGCACCGGCAGAGCTGTGGGTCTGCAGGTCAGGACTGGAATAGAGGGGGCTGCGGGTCGGGAGTGAGGGGCAACTGCAGAGCTGTGGGTCTGGAGGTCAGGACTGGGATAGCGGGGCTGCGGGTCGGGAGTGAGGGGCACCAGCAGAGCTGTGGGTCTGCAGGTCAGGACTGGGATAGCGGGGGCTGTGGGTCGGGAGTGAGGGGCACCGGCGGAGCTGTGGGTCTGGAGGTCAGGACTGGAATAGTGGGGGCTGCGGTTCGGGAGTGAGGGGCACCCGCAGAGCTGTGGGTCTGGAGGTCAGGACTGGATAGCGGGGGCTGCGGGTCGGGAGTGAGGGGCACCGGCAGAGCTCTGGGTCTGCAGGTCAGGACTGGATAGCAGGGGCTGCGGGTCGGGAGTGAGGGGCACCGGCAGAGCTGTGGGTCTGGAGGTCAGGACTGGGATAGCGAGGGCTGCGGGTTGGGAGTGAGGGGCACCGGCAGAGCTGTGGGTCTGGAGGTCAGGACTGGGATAGCAAGGCTGCGGGTCAGGAGTGAGGGGCACCGGCAGAACTGTGGGTCTGCAGGTCAGGACTGGATAGCAGGGGCTGCGGGTCGGGAGTGAGGGGCACCGGCAGAGCTATGAGTCTGCAGGTCAGGACTGGATAGCAGGGGCTGCGGGTCGGGAGTGAGGGGCACCGGCAGAGCTGTGAGGCTGCAGGTCAGGACTGGGATAGCAGGGGCTGCGGGTCGGGAGTGGGGGGCACCGCAGAGCTGTGGGTCTGCAGGTCAGGACTGGGATAGCAGGGGCTGCGGGTCGGGAGTGAGGGGCACCAGCAGAGCTGTGGGTCTGCAGGTCAGGACTGGGATAGCAGGGGCTGCGGGTCGGGAGTGAGGGGCACCGGCAGAGCTCTGGGTCTGCAGGTCAGGACTGGATAGCAGGGGCTGCGGGTCAGGAGTGAGGGGCACCGGCAGAGCTGTGGATCTGGAGGTCAGGACTGGGATAGCGGGGCTGCAGGTCGGGAGTGAGGGGCACCCGCAGAGCTGTGGGTCTGGAGGTCAGGATTGGCTCGCGGGGGCTGCGGGTCGGGAGTGAGGGGCACCGGCAGACCTGTGAGTCTGAAGGTCAGGAATGGAATAGTGGGGGCTGCGGGTTGGGAGGGGCACCAGCAGAGCTGTGGGTCTGGAGGTCAGGACTGGGATAGCGGGGGCTGCGGGTCGGGAGTGAGGGGCACCGGCAGAGCTGTGGGTCTGCAGGTCAGGACTGGATAGCAGGGGCTGCGGGTCGGGAGTTAGGGACACCGGCAGACCTGTGAGTCTGCAGGTCAGGACTGGGATAGCAGGGGCTGCGGGTCGGGAGTGAGGGGCACCGGCAGAGCTGTGAGTCTGCAGGTCAGGACTGGATAGCAGGGGCTGCGAGTCGGGAGTGAGGGGCACCGGCAGAGCTGTGAGTCTGCAGGTCAGGACTGGATAGCAGGGGCTGCGAGTCGGGAGTGAGGGGCACCGGCAGAGCTCTGGGTCTGCAGGTCAGGACTGGATAGCAGGGGCTGCGGGTCGGGAGTGAGGGGCACCGGCAGAGCTGTGGGTCTGCAGGTCAGGACTGGATAGCAGGGGCTGCGGGTCGGGAGTTAGGGACACCGGCAGACCTCTGAGTCTGCAGGTCAGGACGGGGATAGCAGGGGCTGCGGGTCGGGAGTGAGGTGCCCCGCCAGAGCTGTGGGTCTGCAGGTCAGGACTGGATAGCAGGGGCTGCGGGTCGGGAGTGAGGGGCACCGGCAGAGCTGTGAGTCTGCAGGTCAGGACTGGGATAGTGGGGGCTGCGGGTCGGGAGTGAGGGGCACCGGCAGAGCTGTGGGTCTGCAGGTCAGGACTGGATAGCGGGGGCTGCGGGTCGGGAGTGAGGGGCACCGGCAGAGCTGTGGGTCTGCATGTCAGGACTGGGATAGCAGGGGCTGCAGGTCGGGAGTGAGGGGCACCCGCAGAGCTGTGGGTCTGGAGGTCAGGACTGGATAGCAGGGGCTGCGGGTCGGGAGTGAGGGGCAACGGCAGAGCTGTGGGTCTGCAGGTCAGGACTGGATAGCGGGGGCTGCGGGTCGGGAGTGAGGGGCACCGGCAGAGCTGTGAGGCTGCAGGTCAGGACTGGATAGCGGGGGCTGCGGGTCGGGAGTGAGGGGCACCGGCAGAGCTGTGCGGCTGCATGTCAGGACGGGGATAGCTGGGGCTGCGGGTCGGGAGTGAGGGGCACCGGCAGAGCTGTGGGTCTGCAGGTCAGGACCGGGACAGCGGGGGCGGCGGGTGGGGAAGTAGGGGCACCGGCCGAGCTGTGGGTCTGCAGGTCAGGACTGGATAGCGGGGGCTGCGGGTCGGGAGTGAGGGGCACCGGCAGAGCTGTGGGTCTGCAGGTCAGGACTGGGATAGCAGGGGCTGCGGGTCGGGAGTGAGGGGCACCGCAGAGCTCTGGGTCTGCAGGTCAGGACTGGATAGCAGGGGCTGCGGGTCAGGAGTGAGGGGCACCGGCAGAGCTGTGAGTCTGCAGGTCAGGACTGGGATAGTGGGGGCTGCGGGTCAGGAGTGAGGGGCACCGGCAGAGCTGTGGGTCTGCAGGTCAGGACTGGGATAGCAGGGGCTGCGGGTCGGGAGTGAGGGGCACCGGCAGAACTGTGGGTCTGGAGGTCAGGACTGGATAGCAGGGGCTGCGGGTCGGGAGTTAGGGACACCGGCAGACCTCTGAGTCTGCAGGTCAGGACTGGGATAGCAGGGGCTGCGGGTCGGGAGTGAGGGGCACCGGCAGAACTGTGAGTCTGCAGGTCAGGACTGGATAGCAGGGGCTGCGGGTCGGGAGTGAGGGGCACCGGCAGAGCTCTGGGTCTGCAGCTCAGGACTGGATAGCGGGGGCTGCGGGTCGGGAGTGAGGGGCACCGGCAGAGCTCTGGGTCTGCAGGTCAGGACTGGATAGCAGGGGCTGCGGGTCGGGAGTGAGGGGCACCGGCAGAGCTGTGGGTCTGGAGGTCAGGACTGGGATAGCGGGGGCTGCGGGTCGGGAGTGAGGGGCACCGGCAGAGCTGTGGGTCTGGAGGTCAGGACTGGGATAGCAAGGCTGCGGGTCGGGAGTGAGGGGCACCGGCAGAACTGTGGGTCTGGAGGTCAGGACTGGGATAGCAAGGCTGCGGGTCGGGAGTGAGGGGCACCGGCAGAACTGTGGGTCTGCAGGTCAGGACTGGATAGCAGGGGCTGCGGGTCGGGAGTGAGGGGCACCGGCAGAGCTGTGAGTCTGCAGGTCAGGACTGGATAGCAGGGGCTGCGGGTCGGGAGTGAGGGGCACCGGCAGAGCTGTGAGTCTGCAGGTCAGGACTGGATAGCAGGGGCTGCGGGTCGGAAGTGAGGGGCACCGGCAGAGCTGTGAGTCTGCAGGTCAGGACTGGGATAGCAGGGGCTGCGGGTCGGGAGTGAGGGGCAACGGCAGAGCTGTGGGGCTGCAGGTCAGGACTGGATAGCGGGGGCTGCGGGTCGGGAGTGAGGGGCACCGGCAGAGCTGTGAGGCTGCAGGTCAGGACTGGATAGCAGGGGCTGCGGGTCGGGAGTGAGGGGCACCGGCAGAGCTGTGGGTCTGCAGGTCAGGACTGGGATAGCAGGGGCTGCGGGTCGGGAGTGAGGGGCACCAGCAGAGCTGTGGGTCTGCAGGTCAGGACTGGGATAGCAGGGGCTGCGGGTCGGGAGTGAGGGGCACCGGCAGAGCTCTGGGTCTGCAGGTCAGGACTGGATAGCAGGGGCTGCGGGTCGGGAGTGAGGGGCACCGGCAGAGCTGTGGGTCTGGAGGTCAGGACTGGGATAGCGGGGGCTGCGGGTCGGGAGTGAGGGGCACCCGCAGAGCTGTGGGTCTGGAGGTCAGGATTGGATAGCGGGGGCTGCGGGTCGGGAGTGAGGGGCACCGGCAGAGCTCTGGGTCTGCAGGTCAGGACTGGGATAGCAGGGGCTGCGGGTCGGGAGTGAGGGGCACCGGCAGACCTGTGAGTCTGCAGGTCAGGAATGGAATAGTGGGGGCTGTGGGTTGGGAGGGGCACCAGCAGAGCTGTGGGTGTGGAGGTCAGGACTGGGATAGCGGGGGCTGCGGGTCGGGAGTGAGGGGCACCGGCAGAGCTGTGGGTCTGCAGGTCAGGACTGGATAGCAGGGGCTGCGGGTCGGGAGTTAGGGACACCGGCAGACCTGTGAGTCTGCAGGTCAGGACTGGGATAGCAGGGGCTGCAGGTCGGGAGTGAGGGGCACCGGCAGAGCTCTGGGTCTGCAGGTCAGGACTGGATAGCAGGGGCTGCGGGTCGGGAGTGAGGGGCACCGGCAGAGCTGTGGGTCTGCAGGTCAGGACTGGATAGCGGGGGCTGCGGGTCGGGAGTGAGGGGCACCAGCAGAGCTGTGAGGCTGCAGGTCAGGACTGCGATAGCAGGGGCTGCGGGTCGGGAGTGAGGGGCACCCGCAGAGCTGTGGGTCTGGAGGTGAGGACTGGGATAGCAGGGGCTGCGGGTCAGGAGTGAGGGGCACCGGCAGACCTGTGAGTCTGCAGGTCAGGAATGGAATAGTGGGGGCTGCGGGTTGGGAGGGGCACCAGCAGAGCTGTGGGTCTGGAGGTCAGGACTGGAATAGTGGGGGCTGCGGTTCGGGAGTGAGGGGCACCCGCAGAGCTGTGGGTCTGGAGGTCAGGACTGGATAGCCGGGGCTGCGGGTCGGGAGTGAGGGGCACCGGCAGAGCTCTGGGTCTGCAGGTCAGGACTGGATAGCAGGGGCTGCGGGTCGGGAGTTAGGGCCACCGGCAGACCTGTGAGTCTGCAGGTCAGGACTGGGATAGCAGGGGCTGCAGGTCGGGAGTGAGGGGCACCGGCAGAGCTCTGGGTCTGCAGGTCAGGACTGGATAGCAGGGGCTGCGGGTCGGGAGTGAGGGGCACCGGCAGAGCTGTGGGTCTGCAGGTCAGGACTGGATAGCGGGGGCTGCGGGTCGGGAGTGAGGGGCACCAGCAGAGCTGTGAGGCTGCAGGTCAGGACTGCGATAGCAGGGGCTGCGGGTCGGGAGTGAGGGGCACCCGCAGAGCTGTGGGTCTGGAGGTGAGGACTGGGATAGCAGGGGCTGCGGGTCTGGAGTGAGGGGCACCGGCAGACCTGTGAGTCTGCAGGTCAGGAATGGAATAGTGGGGGCTGCGGGTTGGGAGGGGCACCAGCAGAGCTGTGGGTCTGGAGGTCAGGACTGGAATAGTGGGGGCTGCGGTTCGGGAGTGAGGGGCACCCGCAGAGCTGTGGGTCTGGAGGTCAGGACTGGATAGCCGGGGCTGCGGGTCGGGAGTGAGGGGCACCGGCAGAGCTCTGGGTCTGCAGGTCAGGACTGGATAGCAGGGGCTGCGGGTCGGGAGTGAGGGGCACCGGCAGAGCTGTGGGTCTGGAGGTCAGGACTGGATAGCAGGGGCTGCGGGTCGGGAGTGAGGGGCACCGGCAGAGCTGTGAGGCTGCCGGTCAGGACTGGGATAGCAGGGGCTGCGGGACGGGAGTGAGGGGCACCGGCAGAGCTGTGGGTCTGGAGGTCAGGACTGGGATAGCAGGGACTGCGGGACGGGAGTGAGGGGCACCGGCAGAGCTGTGGGTCTGGAGGTCAGGACTGGGATAGCAGGGGCTGCGGGTCGGGAGTGAGGGGCACCTTTTCACCATGAGCTGCTCCCCGCCAGGCACCACACCCCATTCACACGCCTTTGGTCACTATGCAGCTCAGTAGCAATCACTGCCCCGAAGTGACTCCGGCGCAGGCACCCACAGCACGAACTCCCCACACCGGATTCTGTCCACACGCAGAGAATTCTCTCCGCCGGGCTCCTTCGGTTCCTCTCGCTGCTCTCCGTCCTGCCGCCAGACACTGCTCATCTGCATAGCCCCGCCCATGGACACGTGACACCTTCCGTCGTTATGGTCTCAATGAATGAGTCGCCCACGGGGACTGAGCACGTCACCGCACGTCACAGCCCCAGCGCACGTCACAGCCGCCGGGCGGGGATTGTCCGTTAGCCCCGCGCTGGGGGCGGGGCTTCAGGGAGAGACCCAGCCCCATAGACAGACTGGGGTAGGGAGATATTGGGGGAAGGGATGAGGGGATGGGGGGAGAAGGGGAGGAGAGACCCAGCCCCATAGACCCATATGGGCAGGGGATCTTGGGGGCAGGAGGGGAGAAGGGGGTTGGCAGAGACCCAGCCTGGGGTGCAGGGAGCTGGGGGAGAGAAGAGACATGTGGGGTGAGGGGGTGAAATGTTGGTCCAGGGAATCTGAGTCACTCCCAGGACATCGTGTGCAGGGGGGAGCACAGGGACAGGGAGAGAGACCCAGCCCCACAGAGCCCCAGAGGGATATTGGGGGCAGGGGAGGGGATGGAGGGGGGAGAGACCCAGCCCCATAGACCCCTAGAGGCAGCGGGATATGGGGGGGTAGGAGAGGGGATGGCAGAGGAGACACCCATCTCCATAGACCCCCAGAGGCAGGAAATGAGGGGAGAAGGGGGGTGGGAGGGATCCAGCCCTACAGACCCGTAGGGGCAGGGAGATATTGGGGGCAGGAGGGGAGAAGGGGGGTTGGCAGAGACCCAGCCCGGGGTGCAGGGGAAATGGGGTGGTTTGGAGGGAACTGGGGAAGAGAAGAGACACATTGGGGGACACATGTTGGGACAGGGAAACTGACTCGCTCCGAATACATGCAGAGCAGGGCAGGGCAGAGGCAGATCATGCTGGTCCCAGGGTAATTTCGGGGGGTTCTGATTCCCCACTCAGCCGGGGGGCTCCCCTCTGGGCTGAGGAGCCCTGGGGTGGGGCGGGTGCAGGGGTGGGTGTCTGTGTCAGGCTGGGGGAGCTGCCTGGGCAGAGGGGCTGGAACTGCGGGGGCTGCAGCAGCCCCTGGCTTGACGTGGTTTCCATCACACCCAGGGGTTACAGTTGGTTCGGTGGCTCAGCCCCCCCCCCACTATACAGATTGTTCTGGCACCACTGGCCTAGGGTCACCGTCTAGTGCTCAGGGCCTGCCTGGCTCTCCTAGAGCAGGGCGAGCGCCCAGCTCTCCTGGGGCAGGGCTGGCGAGAGCTCTGGACAGATACTAACAGCGCCGGGGAGCCTGGATGAATATTAGTGGGACAGAGAAGCCTGGAGCAGTTTTATCAGAGAGCAGAAATGAATCCCGAACACAGCGCTGGAGCTGCAGTGCTCAGCGCGTGGGCCTGGGTCTCCTGCACAGTCTCCCCTCGTGGCATAACAAGTTCCCTGCAGAGAAGCAGAGGTGCGGGACCGAGGGCTGCGGCGGGGGCTGCAGCACCCCCATGTCTCACTGTGCAAAGCTCCAGGTGCTGTGGGAACAAAGCCAGCATTATTGTGCGATTCCAGAGAACCCCGGAGCTGTGCTGCTCCTGTGCAGTGTGAGCGGGAATTGCACTTTTTCACACTGCTTGTGAACACCAGGGCCCGTGCAACCATTTAGGCAAACTAGGCGGCCACCTAGGGCGCCTAGTGGTTGGAGGCGTCTAAAAGCCCCCTCAGGCGAGGAGGTGGAGCGGAGGTGAGCTGGGTGCGGGGGTGCGCGGGGAGGGCTGTCCGCAGTAACGGGGCAATGGGGGCGCACAGGGAAACAGCTCCCCACCCCAGCTCACCTCCGCTCTGCCTCCTCCGCCGAGCACACAGCCCAGCTCTAATTCTCCTCCAGTCGGCGTCGCAAGCCTGGGCGGGGAGGAGAATTAGAGCGATGCCGGCGTGCTCAGTGGAGGGGGTGGAGCCGAGGTGAGCTGGGGCAGGCTCCCCAGGCAGGCTTAGCTTCCGCAGGCAGGGGCGGCAGGTTATATCTGTGTGCGGTGCCCGGCCTCCAGGAATATTCAGGACTGGGGGCCCTGCTCCAGCAATATTTGGAGCTGGGTCTCTCCCCCGGCCCTGAGCCTCCCCAATGCCCCAAACCCTCATCCCCAGCCAGAGCCCTCATCCCCCTGCACCCTAATCCTCAGCCCCAGCCCTGAGCCCCCCTGCAGCATGAACCCCTCATCCCCCCGCACCCTAATCCTCAACCCCAGCCAGAGCCCTCAGCCCCCTGCACCCTAATCCTCTGCCCCAGCCCTGAGCCCCCCGGCAGCCTGAACCCCTCATCCCCCCGCACCCTAATCCTCAGACCCAGCCCTGAGTCCCCTCCTGCATCATGAATCCCTCATCGTCAGCCCCACAGCCCTCACCCCTGCACCCTAATCCTCTGCCCCAGCCCTTAGCCCTGCCCCCGCAGGATGAACCCCTCATCCCCAGCCAGAGCCCTCATCCCCGCACCTAATCCTCTGCCCCAGCCCTGAGTCCCCTCCTGCATCATGAATCTCATCCTCAGCCCCACAGCCCTCACCCCTGTATTCCCTCCTATCCCCAAACTCCCTCCCCACAAGGTGCACCCCTCCCCTTCCCACATACCCCTTCCCAACCCCAAACTCAGTCCCAAAGCCTGCACCATTCACCCCCTCCTGCACACCCACCCCCTGCCCCACCCCAGAGCCTGCACCCAGCACCCAAACACCATCCCAAAGCCTGCACCCCTCCTGCACCCTAATCCCCAGCCCAGGATCTGCACCCCAGACCTCCCCCTCCCGAGCCCCCTCCCAGAGCATTAGGCAGGTGGGAGCAGAGTTGGGGGGGGGCAGAGTTGGGGGGCGGGTTCTGGGCACCACCAAAATTTCTACAAACTTGCCACCCATGTCCGCAGGAGGTCTCCCCAGGCAGGGTAGCTGCCGTGGCAGGGGTGGGGTGGGAGGAAGTCTCCCAGGCAGGGTAGCTGCCACGGGGAGTAGTTGCTGCAGGGGGCTCCCGGGTGGGGGCTGAGTTAGCTGCGGGGTGGGGAACGGACAGGCAGTTAGCTGGGTGGGAGGGTGCAAGGTGGAAGTTTCACCTAGGGCCCAAAACTTCCTTGCACCTACTCTGGGGCTTTCCGCACCCCTGACAGGCTGATTAGACACCTGCAGCCAATCAAGGCAGGCTACTCAGGGCACTTGGATTTAAAAAGGAGTCACTTCAGTTTGTGGTGTGCGTGTGAGGGGCTGGGAGCAAGAGGTGCAAGGAGCTGAGAGGGAGAGGGTGTAGCTGCTGGAGGATTAAGGAGTACAAGCGTTATCAGACACCAGGAGGAAGGTCCTGTGGTGAGGATAAAGGTGGTTGGAGGAGGCCGTGGGGAAGTAGCCCAGGGAGTTGTAGCTGTCATGCAGCTGTTACAGGAGGCACTATAGACAGCTGCAATCCACAGGGCCCTTGGCTGGAACCCGGAGTAGAGGGCGGGCCCGGGTTCCCCCCAAACCTCCCAACTCCTGATCAGACACAGGAGGAGTTGACCCAGACTGTGGGTTCCACCAGAGGGGAAGATCACTGAGGTGAGCAAATCTGCCAATAAGCGCAGGACCCACCAAGGTAGAGGAGGAACTTTGTCGCAGCCTCTAATTGCAGCATTTTTAAATGGTCTGCATGTTGCTTGCAGGCTCCTAACACTTGCGACAGCAGCTCCTTTTAACTTCCATTCAACCACCTGTACTTATGGCGATAGGTCGACTTTAGGTCTTTAACTTTGATTGGTAGCTGAGAAGATGGTATATCGGACAGAAACCCGTTTGACAAACCTCTTCATTTCCTTGTTATTTCCTGACTTCTTTATTCATCACCTTTTCCTTATTTCCCAGCAGATTGACTAGATCTGGGTGCTAGCAGGGGGACCTGATGGACTCCTTATTTTCTGATTTCTTTCGGAAGCATTGAACTTGCCAGGGCACAGTCAGATTCTGGATGTTCATGGAAATGTAACACCTCATGCTCAGGTTTAGTTCTGTTTCTCAGCTCTTTTGGAAAATCGATCTTTAGTCTGTCATGTAGCATCCTTGCATTAGGAGATGGCTAATTAATAAGACCATAAACCTTGGCAATCAAATGGAACCTGAAGTCCACAGAAGAGCCCGAAAGGCCCTTGGGGAGTGGAGTGCAAGTTGAGGAAGACTTCCCTGCACAGCTTCTCTCTCAATTCTCGTTTTCCTGTATTGAGCGCAAAAGTCGGGAATCAGCTCAGGGTACGGTATACCATGTGTGTGCAGTGGTTGGACAAGGAACTGGACTGGTATGGAGCAAAACTATCTTATGTGTGCCTGATGACTGTACGTTTGAGAAGGAGCAGAAAAGAGCATTGGGGCTGCGGGATAGCGCTTGCATAGGCTTTCTTTGGCCTGTTTTGCTGTAAGAGTTAACAGTGAGAGATTGTTAGTCACATGTCAGTGGGTGGGTTTATGCAAATTAGGCGTGTACAGGGAAACCAGCAAGAGGAAGGAGGGTGAAAGACTTCTCTGTCTTTGAACAGAATTGTGTGTTAAGGGCTCTTGCTTTGAATTCTTCCAGTGGAATCATTTCGGGGAAGTGATCATCACTTTGAGTTACCTAGTTATCAAGTGTCGTGAATGGTGTTTGGTGCGTGTCTGGGTGCTCCTCGTGCTGAAGTAGAAAGAAGTGGAGGAAGAGCAGCTGCCTAACATCCAAGACTAACAGCATTGCTTCTCGGCCTTCTGGCTAAGATAAGTGTAGTGTCTGTTCTTATCAGTTTAATATCTGATAGGTCCTTTATTCGAGGACTGTATGTTAAATTGATTTTTGAAATAAGGGGATGGAATAGGAGCTTGCTCTGACCACCCCATGCATTGACCTGGTATTGCAGTGTTTCCAGGACCAGTGCCTCTCCTTTTGGGGAGAATTGTGTGGTTAAAAAAGCAGAATAAGATTCACTCTAAAGATGCTGATTTGAGAAGCCTTTTTTTTAAATTAGTTGGAAAATCAGGTTTCTTTAGTACTTAAGTTCTTCATAACAATGTATTGTTAAAATTCCTTGGGAGTGTTTTCTGAGTCTACAGCTGTGAGTTTCTTTGTCTTGCTGGAAAATTGTTTTAAAAGCTGAGGTTCTTCTGTTTGCTGTGAGTTTTTTCAACAACATGAGGGATGAATGCTTTCCAGACTGAGGGTCTGTTTGGGAGATGGTTGGGGGGACACAGATTGGCAATATTCGAGTCACATGTATATCAATAACTGGATGAGTTACACAGACTTCTCCCCACCCAGCCTACGTTCCATGTATCTTGACTGAGCCTGTCGCCCACCATCCCAGAGCAGAAGCCTGAAGCCTGAGCCCCACCGCACGTGGGGAGGAGGGGAACTCCCGCTGGTTGCCGGCTCCTGCAGTGTTTATGACTCCGGAAGGGGGTAGGCAGGCAGTCGGGGGGAACAGCCGCTGCTTTGCTGCCCCCGAATCCCCCTCAATTACAGCCCAGGAGGCTGTGGCCACAATAAAAGCCCCTGGTGGCCACATTTGAGAAATGCTGGAGCCTCACAGTAAACAAATCCCAGCAGGTTTGTCACACCCTGTCCCCCACCCTGGGGTTTTCCTGCCCTCTCCCACCCATACCAACCTCCCTGGAAGTCCCCCCCCCCCCCATGTATTTACTGCCCTTTCTCCCCGCCAAGGGAACCCGGCAGCAACTCCCTGCTCATCCCTCCCTCGACTGGCTCCACTGCAGCCATTTCCCTTCCCCGGCCCCTGGAAGGACGGAATGAGCTGGAGCAAAACATGGATGTTGCGCTGCAGCCTGTTAAGGCAAAAAGGGCAACTGGGGACATGTCAGAACAGGAAATAATTTCCCAGCACAATTCCCCCCAGGCTCTTTCCCTGCACACGGATATTCCAGCTTGTCCTGCATGGGACAGAAAAATTCAAATGTAGGGCTGTCAATTAATCGCAGTTAACTTACACAATTAACTTTAAAAATATCATGATTAATCTCAGTTTTAATCACACCGTTAAACAATAGAATATCAATTTAAATTTATTATATTTTTTGATTTTCTACATTTTCAATTAGATTGATTTTAATTACAACACAGAATACGAAGTGTACAGTGCTCACTATATATAGTTTTATTACAAATATTTACACTGTAAAATATAAAGTGCTGTAGTGCAATCTCTTTATCATTAAAGTGCAACTTGCATAGGTAGATTTTTTGTTGTTGCATAAGTGCACTCAAAAAGAAAACAATGTAAAACTTCAAGTCCAGTCAGTCCTACTTCTTGTTCAGCCAATTGCTGAGACAAACAGGTTTGTTTACATTTACTAGAATAATGCTGCCCGTGTCTTGTATACGTCACCTAAAAGTGAGAACAGGCTCTCTCGTGGCACTTTTGCAGCCAGCATTGCAAGGTATTAACATGCCAGATATGCTAACATCCATATGCCTTCATACTTCAACCACCATTCCAGAGGACATGCTCCATGCTGAAAACGCTCGTTAAAAAAATAATGCATTAATTTGTGACTGAAGACCTTGATGAAGAACTGTATGTCTCCTGCTCCATGGTTCTATCCGCATTCTGCCATATATTTCGTTTTATGGCAGTCTTGGGTGATGACCCAGCACATGTTCAATTTAAGAACACTTTCAATGCAAATTTGACAAAACACAAAGAAAGTATAACGTGAGATTTCTAGAGATAGCTACAGCGCTCAACCCAAGGTTTAAGAATCTGAAGCGCCTTCCAAAATCCAAGAGGGACGAGGTGTGAAACATGTTGTCAGAAGTCCTCAAAGAGCAACACTCTGATGCAGACACTGCAGAACCTGAACCACTAGACAGGAAAATCAATCTTCAGTGGGTGGCATCTGACTCAGATGAGGAATATGAATGTACTTTGGATTGTTATTGAGCAGTACCTGTCATCAGCATGTCCCTGGCCTCTGATTGCTAGAAGCTGGGAGGGGAGAACAGGGGCTGGAGCTCTCCATGGCCACCTGGTCTGGTCATTCCCTGTGAAGCCCATAGCCAGGGCCAGCCTTAGGGGTGGGTGCCACCAGGGAATTGCCCAGGGGTACCGTGGTCAAGGGCGGTGCTGTACAGTGGCAGAGAGGTGTGTGCTGCTGGTGTAAAGTCAGAAACTGCTCCCGGCTGGCAGGGGAGTGCTGCTTGGGGTGGTGCCCAGATTTCTCCCCGCTCCCTCCCGGCATAGGAACATGGCGGGAGGGAGGGGAAGAGAAGGGGGAGAGAGCGGTGATGAGCGGATACTGCTCCCCCCAATGTTCCTCCGTGCCCCCCTAGGGGGCTGTGAGGGGGAGCAAGGAGCGACATCAGGGCTCCCTGCATCCAGGTCACCTTCCCCAGCTGGGCTGCATAAGGGGAGGACAGAGGGAGCAAAAAGCCTTGGTGAGCTCAGCACACACAAGCCAGGAAATGACTAACACCCCCCAGCCCAGCCAAAGTGGGAGCTTCCCCCACCTTCCCGGCCACAGGCCCACGGGGCTCATGGATGGAGGAGTTTGGGGGGCTGCGTGGGCCCCTGAAGGACTAGCTCAGCGTGTGAATGAGGGACTGGGATGTACGTGGGGGCCGGACTGTGGGTTGGGGTGTCCAGGGGGACCCAAGGGAAGGGACTAGGGGGATTAGGGATAGAGGAGGGTGGGGATACCAAGGTGCATTGTGGGAATGTGGGATTTAGAGCCCAGAGTGGATGGGTGGGGGCGGGTTGGAGGACCCCACCGTGGCTGAAAAGGGGAACCCGGCAGGTTGGGGGGCAGCAGAGATTGCAGATGAGGAACCTCACACCCTGGGGATGGACTGGGGCAGTGGGGGGATGGGAGAGTGGGGCCCAGCCATGGAGAAGCGGGCTGGAGGCAATTAGGGGCGGGGCGCTGAGGGGGAGGAGGAAGGGGGCACTGAGGACAGGGATGGGGAGAGGAGGAAGAGCAGGGCGGGGTCGAGGTGCTGAGGACGGGGCTGAAGGGACAGGCCGGGCAGAGCGGACAGGGTGGGGAGGGGACGCTGGGGCGGGGCTGGCGGGAGGGTGACAGCAGGGGGGGGAGGGGTGAAGCCCTTTCACTCCGCGCTGCCTCTGCCCGGGATTCGAATCCCAACGGCCGCAGCGCGCGCTGGGCAGCGCAGCCTCGGGCGAGAGAACCGGGGCCTCCCCACGCGCCGAGTCTCTGTCCCGCGCTCTCCGCCAATCAGGGAGCGGGAGGCGCGGCGAAGTGACGTGCTCGGCCCCTCCTCCAATACAGGCCGCGCGTGAGAGAGAGAACTACGCTTCCCAGAGTGCACCGGGGCGTAGTGTCATCCTCTCGTCACTTCCGCTCTGAGACGAGCCAGGAACTACAACTCCCAGCCTGCCCCGGGGCGCCTCCCTCCTCTCCAGCCCAGGTGAGGGCGGGTCCCTGGGTCAACCTGACAC
Source organism: Mauremys reevesii (assembly GCF_016161935.1). Taxonomy (NCBI): domain Eukaryota; kingdom Metazoa; phylum Chordata; order Testudines; family Geoemydidae; genus Mauremys; species Mauremys reevesii. The sequence continues at coordinate 44,121,183 of NC_052634.1, forward strand.
CTCCCCCCCAATGCAACTCCTCATCCCGCCCCGCCCCAGAGAGCCCCGGCCCCGCCCCGGTGCAGGGTGTGGCGCTGCCCAGCGCGAGGCGTGCTGCGCCGCCGCCCCTTTCACCCCCGGCACGCGGCTGGTCGGGGCGGGGCGGGCTGGCTCTGTGCCGGGGCTGGATCCACGTGTTCCCGGCGCCCCTACGTGTCACCCCGACTCCCGCTGCCCCCAGCCGCCCCCTCCCGGGTGAGCCCAGCTCCAAACACCCGCAGACAGACCCGCCCGGCCTGCCCGAGCCCCGCTGCTGTGCCCGCCCCAGAGCCCCGCCCCGCCCCTTCCCCAAAGCCCCGCCCCTGCTGTGCCCGCCCCAGAGCCCTGCCCGCCCCTTCCCCCAAAGCCCCGCCCCGCTGTGCCCGCCCCAGAGCCCTGCCCCGCCCCTTCCCCAAAGCCCCGCCCCGCTGTGCCCGCCCCAAAGCCCCGCCCGCCCCTTCCCCAAAGCCCCGCCCCCGCTGTGCCCGCCCCAGATCCCTGCCCCGCCCCTTACCCAAAGCCCCGCCCCGCTGTGCCCGCCCGCAAAGCCCGCCCGCCCCTTCCCCAAAGCCCCCGCTGTGCCTGCCCCCAAAGCCCCGCCTGGTCGCTGCCCACCCCCGTGCCGGGGCACCAGCGCTGGGCCGGGTCATGACGGGAAATTGTCCAAGCTGGCCCAGGAGAGACATGTGTGTCCCTGCTGCCCCCTGCTGGTGGGGCTGAGCCCCGCTCTGTGTGTGTGTGTGTGTGTGTGTGTGTGTGTGTGTGTGTGTGTGTGTGTGTGTGTGTGTGAGACACTGTTTGTATCAGTGTGTTGCTGGGCTAACCAGTAGGAAATGACTTTGCAGGATTTTGTATCCTGCAGCAAGTGACTGACTGACTGACGCACACGCACACTGACGCACAAAGGGACTCACACAATCCCAAGAACACTCACACACAACACACCCAGAGGGACATGCTAGCTCAACCCCCAAAGAGAACAACAATCACACCCCCAGCCGCACTCACCATCACCCCCCCCACACCATAATATTTGCAATCGTGCTCAGAGACACAACCGCACACAGTTCACTCCCACTGCTCCAAATACAAGGACCTCCTGCCCCATACAGCATGTGCCAAGGCCTGTGGAACTCACTGCCACTGGACAGCTACCCATGAAAATGATCCCCTCGTGCTCGATCATCTGCTTGGCCCCCTGTCCCCTCTCGGGGTGCGCTGTGCGGCGTGGCTAGGGATTGTGCACTGGCCCAGCACCAGGCAATGCAGAACGGACACCACACACCCTGCCCTGCCTCACCTGAGCTGCTCTCCAGGTGCATTGGAGACCAGCACCCCACACTCTGGCACTCCTGCCCCACAGGGGGTGAGCTGCAGTCCCTGCCACACTCCGCAGAGGGGAGAAGGGTCAGGCCAGCCAGCCGTTGTAAGATGGGGAAATCACCACCGGGGTCGACGGTATGGGGGCTGTGACATACAGAGAAACAGTTGTCGCGCCGGCAGAGGGCAGCAGAGCATGCGCACACACACAATTGCAAACATACATGAACACATGCATGAATCCAGCCACACACACACAATTGCTAATATACACAAACACCCGCACAAATCCAGCCAACACCAACACAAGCCTGGGAGCCAGGGGAGCAGAGCAGGCTGGGGCTGGGTCACTCCACTTCCCGCAGGAAGTAGCCAGTCCCCCATGTCCCACGATGGCCTGGGACCAGCCCCTCTCTGCTTCCCCCCATGCAGGCCTGGGGCCCCAGCCTGCTCTGCTCCCCTGGCTCCCAAACTTGCGGGGGGGAACTGCCCCACAGCACTCGCCGGCTGCGTGGCTGGGAGCCAGGGGAGTGGACCAGGCTGGGGCTGGGTCACTCCACGTACCATGCAGTGAGTGCAGGGGCAGGGGCCATGGGGAAGAGCCGGGAAGCCCCCCCACTGCAGCAGCTCCCCACCCCAGCACATCTCCGCTCCGCCTTCTCCCCTGAGCACCCCGGCGCCGCTCCACTTCTCCCGCCTCCCAGGCTTGCGGTGCCAATCTGCTGTTTAGTGCAGCAAGCCTGGGAGGGGAGGAGAATTAGAGCAGGGGCGGCGTGCTCAGGGGAGAAGACGGAGCAGAGGTGAGCTGGGATGGGGAGCGGTTCCCCTGCAGCCCCCCACCCCCGTTACTTGCTGCAGGCAGCCCTCCCCCTGCACCTCCCAACCCTCTGCCCCAGCTCACCTCCATTCCCCTGAGTGCGATTTTTGGTGCCCCCAACCACTTGAGACCCTGGGCGGCCGACTAGTTGGCCTAGTGGTTCCACCGGCCCTGGCCACTGCCTGTCAGCAGGATTCCTCCTCCTCCTCAGGGAGACTAAATCTCCCCACCTAGACAGCCGGTCCGTCCGCTGCACCACAATCCCCCATGCCTGAGCCTCCCTGCCAAAGCCCTGCACCTGGCTCCAGAGAATTAAATCTCACATCTCACTGGGAACTCGACTTCTTGGGCCCAGAGAGTCTCGGCGCACCCTGAGAGGGGACAGGGGACCAAGCAGATGATCCAGCACGAGGGGGGGAGAGGATGTGTGGTTGAGGGGAGGAAAAGCCTTGGGCTGCACTGGGGGAGTGCAGAGCAGGGGTGACACCCCAAAAACCTGCAGCAAAGGGATGGACAGGTGGGCTGGGTGGATAGAATAGGCAGCAGGACTAAAATCTAAAAGGGGAGTGTGGGGTCTGGGGGTCAGAGCGGGGGGGGGGGCAGGTTTGCTGGTCAGAATTCCTGGGGTCGATCTCCAGCCCTGGGAGGGGAGTGGGGTCCAGTGGTTAGTGTGTGTGTCGGGGGGGAGCCAGAACTCCTGGGTTCTCTCCCTGGCTCTGACTCTCTCTTGTGCAATCCCTCGGCAGTTACCCAACTCGCCAGCATGTGGGAGCGAGGGGCTGGGGCCGGGTTGCGACATGGCCCAGAGTCCCGTACTGCCCCTTTGTTACCCAACACGGGGCAGGGTGGGGGATGGCCTGGGAGACCCGCTAATAAAGGCGTTTCTGGTGGGTCTGTGTGTGGGTCACGCTGCCCCCTGCTGGATAGACCCCTCTAGGGCAGTACCAGTCTCAGCCCGGGTCAGACCCTGGGAGCCCAGCCCCCTCTGTCGCCATGGCCATGTCTATTGGTCTCCTGGAAAGGTCCATTCTCATGGGTAGCTGTCCAGTGGCAGTGAGTTCCACAGGCCTCGGCACACGCTGTGTGGGGCAGGAGGTCCTTGTGTTGGGAGCAGTGGGAGTGAACTGTGCGCGGTTGTGTCTCTGAGCACAATTGCAAATATTCTGGTGTGTGTGTGTGTGTGATTGTGAGTGTGGCTGGGGGTGTGATTGTTTCTCTCTTTGGGGGTTGGGCTAGCATGCCCCTCTGGGTGTGTTGTGTGCGAGTGTTCTTGGGACTGAGAGTCCCTTTGTGCGTCAATGTGTGTGTGTGTGTCACTTGCTGCGGGATACAAAATCCTGCAAAGCCACCACACACACACACACACACACACACACACACAGAGAGAGCGGGGCTCAGCCCCACCAGCAGGGGGCAGCAGGGACACACATGTCTCTCCTGGGCCAGCTTGGACAATTTCCCATCACGACCCGGCACAGTGCTGGTGCCCCCACACGGGGGTGGGCAGCGACCGGGCGGGGGGGGGGGAGTGTTAGATGTGCTGGATTCAGAAGGAAGCACTTTGGGAAAATCAGTCACGGCCCTTAGCAGAGCTGGGACACCGACCCAGTGACCCCTGCGAGTGGATTTGAGTGGTCAGAACAGGAGGGGTCTGGGCACCAGAACACCTGGGTTCTATCCCTGGCTCTGGGAGTGGAGGGGGTCTAGAGCAGGTGGACTGGGAGCCAGGACTCCTGGGTTCCATAGGGGAGACTGTTTTTTCCTGGGCTCTCCTCCTTACAAAGCCCAGCCCAGCCCAGCCCCCTAGTGGAGAGTGAGTTTGAGCAGGGGAAGTTGCTCTCCCAGTTCAGAAAGATGATTCAACCTCCCCTCTACCATGGGCTGTGACATCATGGACCTTCTCCTCCCTAAGAAAAACAGTAGAAGCCCCGCCCCACCAGAGAACGGGGGGGTCTAGTTGCACCCACAACAAACCCACTCATGGTTGCAAAAAAAAAACCCCACACTGCCCCACAAACCACTGCTAGGACAGGATCTGCTGCTTTCCTTATCACCACGAGCTGCTCCCCGCCAGGCACCACACCCCAGTCACACGCCTTTGGTCAATATGCAGCTCAGTAGCAATCACTGCCCCGAAGTGACTCCGGTGCAGGCACCCACAGCACGAACTCCCCACACCGGATTCTGTCCACACGCAGAGAATTCTCTCCGCCGGGCTCCTTCGGTTCCTCTCGCTGCTCTCCGTCCTGCCGCCAGACTCTGCTCATCTGCATAGCCCCGCCCATGGACACGTGACACCTTCTGTCCTTTTAGTCTCAAATGAATGAGTCGCCTGCAGAGAGTGAACACGTCAGCTTACGTCACAGCCGCCGGGCGGGGATTGTCCATGAGCCCGGCGCTGGGGGTGGGGCTTCAGGGAGAGACTCAGCCCCATAGACAGACTGGGGCAGGGAGCTATTGGGGGAAGGGATGAGGGGATGGGGGGAGAAGGGGGGGCGGGAGAGACGCACCCCCATAGACCCATACGGGCCGGGAGATATTGGGGTCAGGAGGGGAGAAGGGGGGTTGGCAGAGACCCAGCCTGGGGTGCAGGAGAAATGGGGTGGGGTGGAGGAAGGCATGTCGGGTGGGGGTGGGGTGTGTGAAATGTTGGTCCAGGGAAACTGAGTCACTCCCAGGACATCGTGTGCAGGGGGGAGCACAGGGGCAGGGAGAGAGCCCCAGCGCCAGCCCCACAGAGCCCCAGAGGGATATTGGGGGCAGGGGAGGGGATAGAGGGAGGAGAGACCCAGCCCCATAGACCCCTAGAGGCAGCGGGATATGGGGGGTAGGAGAGGGGATGGCAGAGGAAAGGCCCATCTCCATAGACCCCCCCAGAGGCAGGAAATGAGGGGAGAAGGGGGGAGGGAGGGATCCAGCCCTATAGACCTTGGGCAGGGAGATATTGGGGGCAGGAGGGGAGAAGGGGGGTGGGCAGAGACCCAGTCCAGGGTGCAGGGAAATGGGCTGGTTTGGAAGGAGCTGGGGAGGAGAAGAGACGCAGGACAGGACACATGTTGGGACAGGGAAACTGACTCACTCCGAATACATGCGGAGCAGGGCAGGGCGGAGGCAGATCATGCTGGTCGCAGGGTAATTTCGGGGGGTTCTGATTCCCCACTCAGCCGGGGGGCTCCCCTCTGGGCTGAGGAGCCCTGGGGTGGGGCGGGTGCAGGGGCTGTGTGTGTGTGTGTCAGGCTGGGGGAGCTGCCTGGGCAGAGGGGCTGGAACTGGGGGGCTGCAGCAGCCCCTGGCTTGACGTGGTTTCCATCACACCCAGGGGTTACAGTTGGTTCAGTGGCTCAGCCCCCCCCAACTATACAGATTGTTCTGGCACCACTGGCCTAGGGTCACCGTCTAGTGCTCAGGGCCTGCCTGGCTCTCCTAGAGCAGGGCGAGCGCCCAGCTCTCCTGGGGCAGGGCTGGCGGGAGCTCTGGACAGATACTAACAGCGCCGGGGAGCCTGGGCGAATATTAGTGGGACAGAGAAGCCTGGAGCAGTTTATCAGAGAGCAGAAATGAATCCTGAACACAGCGCTGGAGCTGCAGTGCTCAGGGTGTGGGCCTGGGTCTCCTGCACAGTCTCCCTGCACCCCCTCCCCTCATGGCATAACAAGTTCCCTGCAGAGAAGCAGAGGTGTGGGACCGAGGGCTGCGGCGGGTGCTGCAGCACCCCCATGTCTCACTGTGCAAAGCTCCAGGTGCTGTGGGAACAAAACCAGCATTATTGTGTGATTCCAGAGAACCCCGGAGCTGTGCTGCCCCTGTGCAGTGTGAGCAGGAATTGCACGTTTTCACACTGCTTGTGAACACACCTGGGTACAGTTCACAGGCTTTCAGCACCGCTGACAGGCTGATTAGACACCTGCAGCCAATCAAGGCAGAGCTACTCATGGCACCTGGGTTTAAAAAGGAGCTCAGTTCAGTTTGTGGTGTGCGTGTGAGGAGCTGGGAGCAAGAGGTGCAAGGAGCTGAGAGGGAGAGGGAGAGGGAGAGGGAGAGGGAGAGGGAGAGGCTGAGCTGAGCTGAGCTGCTGGAGGACTGAGGAGTACAAGTGTTATCAGACACCAGGAGGAAGGTCCTGTGGTGAGGATAAAGAAGGTGTTTGGAGGAGGCCAGGGGGAAGTAGCTCAGGGAGTTGTAGCTGTCATGCAGCTGTTACAGGAGGCACTGTAGACAGCTGCAATCCACAGGGCCCTGGGTTGGAACCTGGAGTAGAGGGCAGGCCCGGGTTCCCCCAAACTTCCCAACTCCTGATCAGACACAGGAGGAGTTGACCCAGACTGTGGGTTCCACCAGAGGGGAAGATCACTGAGGTGAGAAAATCTGCCAATAAGCACAGGACCCACCAAGGTAGAGGAGGAACTTTGTCGCAGCCTCTAATTGCGGCGTTTTTAAAAGATCTGCATGCTGCTTACAGGCTCCTAACACTTGCCACAGCAGCTCCTTTTAATTTCCATTCAACCACCTGTACTTATGCCGATAGGTTGACTTTAGGTCTTTAACTTTGATTGGTAGCTGCGAAGATGGTAAATTGGAAAGAAATCCGTTCTTCATTTGCTTGTTATTTCCTGACTTCTTTATTCATCACCTTTTCCTTATTTCCCTGCAGATTGACTAGATCTGGGTGCTAGCAGGGGGCCCTGACGGGCTCCTTATTTTCTGATTTCTTTCAGAAGCATTGAACTTGCCAGGGCACAGTCAGATTCTGGATGCTCATGTAAATGTAACACCTCAGGCTCAGCTTTATTTCTGTTTCTCAGCTCTTTGGAAAATCGATCTCTAGTCTGACATGTAGCATCCTTGCATTAGGAGATGGCTAATTAATAAGACCATAAACCTTGGCAATCAAATGGAACCTGAAGTCCACAGAAGAGCCCGAAAGGCCCTTGGGGAGTGGAGTGCAAGTTGAGGAAGACTTCCCTGCACAGCTTCTCTCTCAATACTCGTTTTCCTGGATTGAGCGCAAAAGTCAGGAATCAGCTCCGGGTAGGGTTATACCATGTGTGTGCAGTGGTTAGACAAGAAACTGGACTGGTATGGAGCAAAACACTTGTGTGTACGTTTGAGAAGGAGCAGAAAAGAGCATTGGGGCTGCGGGATAGCGCTTGCATAGGCTTTCTTTGGCCTGTTTTGCGTAAGAGTTAACAGTGAGAGATTGTTAGTCACAGGTCAGTGGGTGCGTTTATGCAAATTAGGAGCATATAGGGAAACCAGCAAGAGGAAGGAGGCTGAAAGACTTAGAATTGTGTGTTAAGGGCTCTTGCTTTGAATTCTTCCAGTGGAGTCATTTCGGGGAAGTGATCATCACTTCGAGTTACCTAGTTATCAAGTGTCGTGAATGGTGTTTAGTGCGTGTCTGGGAGCTCCTCGTGCTGAAGTAGAAAGCAGTGGGGGAAGAGCGGCTGCCTAGCATTTGAAACTCTCAGTATTGCTTCTCCGCTCCTTGGAGCTAAGATCAAAAGTGCAGTGTCTGTTCTTATCAGTTTAATATCTGATAGGTCCTTTATTTGAGGACTGTATATTAAATTGATTTTTGAAACAAGAGGATGGAATAGGAGCTTGCTCTGTCCACCACATGCATTGACCTGGTATTGCAGTGTCTCCAGGACCAGTGCCTGTCCTTCTGGGGAGAATTGTCTGGTTAAAAAGCAGAAAAAGTTTTACTTTAAAGATGCTGATTTGAAAAGATTTTTTTAAAGTAGTTGAAAAATCAGGTGTCTTTATTGCTTTGGTTTCTTCATAACATATTGTTAAAATTTCTTGGGAGTGTTTTCTGAGTCTACAGCTGTGAGTTTCTTTGTCTTGCTAGAGGATTGTTTTAAAAGCTGGGATTCTTCTGTTTCCTTTGAATCTTTTTAACAATATGAGGGATGAATGCTTTCTGGACTGAGGGTCTGTTTGGGAGATGGTTGGTTGGTTGGGGGGGGGTTGTGTGTGGGGGGGGGACACACAGATTGGCAATATTCAAGGTCACATGTATATCAATAACTGGATGAGTAACACAGACTTCTCCCCACCCAGCCTACGTTCCATGTATCTTGACTGAGCCTGTCGCCCACCATCCCAGAGCAGAAGCCTGAAGCCTGAGCCCCACCGCACTCCCTCAATTACAGCCCAGGAGGCTGTGGCCACAACAAAAGCCCCTGGTGGCCACACTTGAGAAACGCTGGAGCCTCACAGTAAACAAATCCCAGCAGGTTTCTCACACCCTGTCCCCCACCCTGGGGATTTCCTGCCCTCTCCCACCCAGACCAACCATACGGGAAGTTCCCACCCCCTATGTATTTACTGCCCTTTCTCCCCGCCAAGGGAACCCGCCAGCAACTCCCTGATAATCCCTCCCTCAACTGGCTCCACTGCAGCCATTTCCCTTCCCCGGCCCCTGGGAGGACGGAATGAGCTGGAGCAAAACATGGATGTTGCGCTGCAGCCTGTTAGGGCAAAAAGGGCAATTGGGGACATGTCAGAACAGGAAATCATTTCACAGCACAATTCCCCCCAGGCTCCTGCGACTGTGGGGCTTGTTTCCGATCCTTAGTCCGTTCACGTATCCGGGCAGAGTTCCTCTGGGCGGCATCTGCTGGCTCCCTTGATGCCTTCGAGGAGCAGTGGGGGCTGTCCGGGGTTCTCTGCTCAGTGTCCCCGTCAGGCTCCCTTCTTATGACCCTTTGACCGCACTCCTGTCCCTGTTCTTTTATTAGTTGTCCCCCGCAATTAGTGGGTTTCTGAGGCCCTGTGGAACCTCCCCTTAGGCTGGGGGGGGGGGTGCGTTAGCATGGGGCGGGCTTTGGGTTTCCCGGAAACCCAATAGACACAGCTATTCCAGCTTGTCCTGCATGTGACAGAAAAATTCAAATCTAGGGCTGTCAATTAATTGCAGTTAACTTACACAATTAACTTTAAAAAAATCATGATCAATCTGTTTTAATCACATCGTTAAACAATAGAATACCAATTTAAATTTATTTTTGTTTTTCTACATTTTCAATATATTGATTTCAATTACAACACAGAATACGAAGTGTACAGTGCTCACTATATATAGTTTTATTACAAATATTTACACTGTAAAATATAAAGTACTGCAGTGCAATCTCTTTATCATTAAAGTGCAACTTGCATATGTAGATTTTTTTGTTGCATAAGTGGACTCAAAAAGAAAACAATGTAAAACTTTAGAGTCCAGTCAGTCCTACTTCTTGTTCAGCCAATCGCTAAGACAAACAAGTTTGTTTACATTTACTAGAATAATGCTGCCCATGTCTTATATACGTCACCTAAAAGTGAGAACAGGCTCTCTCATGGCACTTTTGTAGCCAGCGTTGCAAGGTATTAACGTGCCAGATATGCTAACATCCATATGCCTTCATACTTCAACCACCATTCCAGAGGACATGCTCCATGCTGATAACGCTCGTTAAAAAAATAATGCATTAATTTGTGACTGAAGACCTTGATGAAGAACTGTATGTCTCCTGCTCCATGGTTTTATCCGCATTCTGCCATATATTTCGTTTTATGGCAGTCTTGGGTGATGCCCCAGCACATGTTGTTCACTTTAAGAACACTTTCAATGCAAATTTGACAAAACACAAAGAAAGTATAACGTGAGATTTCTAGAGATAGCTACAGCGCTCGACCCAAGGTTTAAGAATCTGAAGAGCCTTCCAAAATCCAAGAGGGACGAGGTGTGAAACATGTTGTCAGAAGTCCTCAAAGAGCAACACTCTGATGCGAACAGTACAGAACCTGAACCACTAGACAGGAAAATCAATCTTCGGTTGGTGGCATCTGACTCAGATGAGGAATATGAATGTACTTTGGCAGGGGCGGCTCTAGCCATTTCACCACCCCAAGCACGGTGGCACGCCACGGGGGGCGCTCTGCCGGTCACCTGTCCCGTGGCTCCGGTGGACCTCCCGCAGACGTGCCTGCGGATGCTCCACCCCAGCCACGGGACCAGCGGACCCTCCACAGGCACCCCTGCGGGAGGTCCACTGGAGCCGCCTGCCACCCTCCCGGGACCAGCAGAGCGCCCCCCGCGGCATGCCGCCCCAAGCACGTGCTGGGGTCTGGAGCCGCCCCTGTACTTTGGATCGTTATCGAGCAGTACCTGTCATCAGCATGGAAGCATGTCCCTGGCCTCTGATTGCTAGAAGCTAGGAGGGGAGAACAGGGGCTGGAGCTCTCCATGGCCGCCTGGTCTGCTCACTCCCTCTGAAGCCCATAGCCAGGGCCAGCCTTAGGGGTGGGTGCCACCAGGGAATTGCCCAGGGGCACTGTGGTCAAGGGCAGTGCTGTACAGTAGCAGAGAGGTTTGTGCTGCTGGTGTAAAGTCAGAAACTGCTCCCGGCTGGCAGGGGAGTGCTGCTTGGGGTGGTGCCCAGATTTCTCCCTGCTCCCTCCCGGCATAGGAACATGGGGGGAGGGAGGGGAAGAGAAGGGGGAGAGAGTGGTGATGAGCGGATACTGCTCCCCCCAATGTTCCTCCGTGCCCCCCTAGGGGGCCGTAAGGGGGGAGCAAGGAGCGACATCAGGGCTCCCTGCATCCAGGTCACGTTCCCCACCTGGGCTGCATAAGGGGAGGACAGAGAGCCTGCTTGCTACCCTGGTGCCTGGAGCCAGCCCTGCTCCTGTGACAAGCAGGGGCTGGTGCAGAGCGTGGCAGGGCAGGGAGATGACATCTCCCCTAATGGCGGGGCCTTTTCACAGCAAGGGCAGCACCTCCCCGCAGGAGCACAGACCCCACCTACTCCTCCTGCTTTCCCCTGACACCAGCACCACCCTTCCCAGCACCGCCTCATGGCAGCATCTGCTTCCGGACTCACACCAGAAACGGGAAGTCTGGGCCGGGCCTGGCAGCGGCTGTCAAGAAATGGAAGCAGGAGACACGACCACTCCCATGGTGCTGTAGGGCCTGTCCTGGCTGGTGGGAGATGGAGGCAGTGGACACTACCACTCCCATGGTGCCGTAGGGTTTTCAGGTGGGGTGCCCCCCCCAGGGTTGGGCTCCAGGGGAGGTTTGGCAGCTTAAGGGACTGGGGGGGGGGTTGCTTGGAGGAGGTTTGAAGACCAACAGCGAAGGGGAAGTTGGACACCGGCCAGAATACCAGGAGCTAGCGGGTGATAAGGGGGGTTCTGGGCATCAAAGTGGGAGCTTCCCCCACTTCCCGGCCACAGGCCCACGGGGCTCATGGATGGAGGATTTTGGGGGGCTGTGGGGGCCCCTGAAGGACTAGCTCAGCGTGTGATGAGTGACTGGGATGTATGTGGGGGCCGGACTGTGGGTTGGGGTGTCCAGGGGGACCTCAGGGAAGGGACTAGGGGGATTAGGGACAGAGGAGGGTGGGGATACCAAGGTGCATTGTGGGAATGTGGGATTTAGAGCCCAGAGTGGATGGGCGTGGGCGGGTTGGAGGACCCCACAGTGGCTGAAAAGGGGAACCCAGCAGGTTTGGGGGCAGCAGAGATTGGAGATGAGGAACCTCACACCCTGGGGATGGACTGGGGCAGTGGGGGGATGGGAAAGTGGGGCCCAGCCGTGGAGAAATGGGCTGGAGGCAATTAGGGGCGGGCGCTGAGGGGAGGAGGGGCAGGAGCGGGGCGCTGAGGACTGGGATGGGAGGAGGAGCAGGGCGGGTTCGAGGTGCTGAGGACGGGAGGGGATGTCGGGGTGGGGCGGAGGAGGAGGTCGGGGCGCTGAGGGGGCAGGGTGCTGAGGACAGGGATGGGGAGGGGAGCAGGGCGGGTCGGGCGCTGAGGAAGGGGGCGAAGGGACAGGCCGGGCAGAGCAGACAGGGTGGGGAGGGGACGCCGGGGCGGGGCTGGCGGGAGGGTCACAGCGGGGGGGGGACACTGCGGGGGCAGGTTGGGGGGGTCTGAGGGGCCCCGCGGCCCCAGGCTGCCGCTTGTGGGGCTGCTCCCAGGCAGCTCAGCCCCCCCCCCGCTGCTGCCCCCCAGGCCCAGATGGGGGGGGGGTGAAGCCCTTTCACTCCGCGCTGCCTCTGCCCTGGGACCCCCCCCCCCCAGCCCGGATCCCACGCGGGATTCGAATCCCAACGGCCACAGCGCGCGCCCGGCGGGGGGGGGCAGCGAAGCCTCGGGGCGAGGGAACCGGGGCCTCCCCCCACGCGCCAAGTCTCTGTCCCGCGCTCTCTCCGCCAATCAGGGAGCGGGGAGGGGCGCGGCGAATAGAGGCCGCGTGTGACAGAGCGAGCGAGAGAGAGAACTACGCTTCCCAGAGTGCACCGGGAGGGGGCGTTGTCTGAGCAACTTTCCCGCCCCGCCCCCAGAGAGCCCCGACCCCGCCCCCCTCCGGCTCCTGACGCGACTCCAGTGTCCCGGGGTCTCGGCCTGGCCCTGCCCCCACCTCCGCAGCGCCACGCCCACAGCGCCCCCCCCCTTGGCCTCGTCTCTCCCCGCTCGGGGGGGGGGCTGGTGGATGGGGCCATGTGGGGATATGGGGGAGGGGCCGGGCTGGGCGCCAGGACTCGGGGGTTCTGCCCCAGCGCTGGGAGGGGAGGGGGGTGAGGAGAGTAGAGTGGGGGCGGGGCTGGGCTGCCTGCTGCCCTCGCGGTGACCAGCAGAGCCCCCCCCTGCAGTTTGCCCCCCCCACCAGGCGCTGGGTGTGCTGGTGCCTGGAGCCGCCCCTGGTTCCAGCCCCTCTGCCCAGGCAGCTCCCCCAGTCTGACACACACACCCAGCCCCCGCACCCGCCCCACCCCAGGGCTCCTCAGCCCAGAGGGGAGCCCCACGGCTGAGTGGGGAATCAGAACCCCTCGAAATTACCCTGGGACCAGCATGATCTGCCTCCGCCCTGCCCTGCCCTGCTCTGCATGTATTCGGAGTGAGTCAGTTTCCCTGTCCCAACATGTGTCCTGCCCTGTGTCTCTTCTCCTCCCCAGCTCCCTCCAAACCAGCCCATTTCCCCTGCACCTCAGGCTGGGTCTCTGCCAATCCCCCTTCTCCCCTCCTGCCCCCAATATCTCCCGGCCCCTACAGGGCTGGATCCCTCCCTCCCCCCTTCGCCCCTCAGGGCCTGCCTCGGGGGGGTCTATGGAGATTGGTCTCTCCCCCCTCCATCCCCTCTCCTGCCCTCAAGATCCCTCTTGGGCTCTATGGGGCTGGGTCTCTCTCCCTGCCCCTGTGCTCCCCTGCACAACATGGCCTGAGAGTGACTCAGTTTCCCTGGACCAACATTTCACCCCCCCACCCCCTCACCCCACCTGTCTCTTCTCTCCCCAGCTCCTCCACCCCACCCCATTTCCCTGCACCCCAGGCTGGGTCTCTGTCAACACCCTCCTCTCCTCCTGACCCCAATATCCCCTGCCCCTATGGGTCTATGGGGCTGGGTCTCTCCTTCTTCCTCATCCCTCCCCAATATCTCCCTGCCCCTATGGGTCTATGGGGCTGGGTCTCTCCTCCCTTTCTCCCCATCCCTCCCCAATATCTCTCTGCCCCTATGGGTCTATGGGGCTGTCCCTCCCCCCATCTTCCCTCATTCCCTCCCCCAATATCTCCCTGCCCCAGGCTGTGACGTGTGCTGGGGCCAGGGCCGGCTCCAGGGTTTTTGCCACCCCAAGCGGCAGGGGGAAAAAAAAAAAGTCATGATAGTGATTGGCAGCAGCTCCACCGCCGCCTTCTTCGGCGGCAATTTGGTGGCAGGTCCTTCCTCCAAGAGGGACCGAGGGACCCACTGCCAAAGAGCCCGACGTGCCGCCCCTTCCCCTCGGCCGCCCCAAGAGCCAGGCAGCCCCCACTGCAGCAGCTCCCCACCCCAGCTCACCTCCACTCCGCCTTCTCCCCTGAGCACGCCGGCGCCGCTCCACTTCTCCCGCCTCCCAGGCTTGCGGTGCCAATCAGCTGTTTAGTGCAGCAAGCCTGGGAGGGGAGAAGAATCAGAGCAGGGGCGGCGTGCTCAGGGGAGAAGACGGAGCAGAGGTGAGCTGGGACAGGGAGCGGTTCCCCTGCAGGCCCCGCCCCCGGTACTTGCTGTGGGCAGTCCTCCCCCCGCACCTCCCAGCCCCTGCCCCAGCTCACCTCCACTCCCGCCCCTGAGTGTGCTTTTGGTGCCCCCAACCACTTGGCACCCTGGGCGGCCGACTAGTTCACCTAGTGGTTGCACCGGCCCTGGCCACTGCCTGTCAGCAGGATTCCTCCTCCTCCTCCTCCTCAGTGAGACTAAATCTCCCCACCTAGACAGCCGGTCCGTCCGCTGCACCCCAATCCCCCATGCCTGAGCCTCCCTGCCAAAGCCCTGCACCTGGCTCCAGAGAATTAAGTCTCACGTGTCGCTGGGAACTCGACTTCTTGTGCCCAGAGAGTCTCAGCCCCCCTCAGTAGCTGACCTGAGAAACACAGTGTCTGCAAAAGCAGCAAAGAGTCGTGTGGCACCTTATAGACTAACAGACGTATTGGAGCATGAGCTTTCGTGGGTGAATCCCCACTTCGTTGGAGGCGTCAGTGTCGGCCTTTTCCAAAGAAGTGCCTGGAGGGCCTTTTCCTGTGTGACCACGTGGCCTAATGGATAAGGCGTCTGACTTTGGATCAGGCGATTGAGGGTTCAAGTCCCTTCGTGGTTGTGCTTGTGCAGTTTTACCTTTGGGCTGAACGTCCTGCTCCCTTCAGGGCTGGAACCTCTTCTTGGCCACTCAGGCCAATGCTCTGGCTTCAGCTAGAGCCCCGGGAAGGAGTTGGGGTTGGGTGTCACAAAGGCTGGGGCATGAGGCCCAGGTGCTTCCAGTCTCGCCTTTGCCCTTCCTGACTTGCCAAAGAAAATGGGCGGCTGCCCGGGCTAGCGTGTGGAGCAGTTTCCCTCTTCCAAGTGTGCTCCTGTCCCTGTGCTTGAGGGGGTTTGCTACATAGCCCCTTGGGAGCCTGGGTGTTTCTCTGCTTCTCGCCAGCTGGGGAAAAGCCTCTTGGGGTAAAATCTCCTGCCCCATTGCAAAAGTGAGCACCTTGAGTGGGAACGGTCAGAGGCTGCACCAGGGGGGCTGGCCCTGCTTTCCTACCATCTTCTGATGTTGGCCACTGAGCATCAGCAGCCGCCCTGCATGCTGGTCTGTGGGTGGCCTTCAGCGAGTGTTTGGCATGGCAGGGAGCAGCCTGGCTGGGTGTTTTTGTGCCTGTCTGAAGGCCACACATAGGCATGGGCCTGCCCTCCTCTGGCCCTGACCTCAGTTGCTCTGTGGCTTTTAAGCCGTCCCTTGGAGCCATCAGCACCAGCCGCCTCTGCTCTAGGTGCCCAGAGGAGGAGAGGTGCTGGGCTCTGTGACGAAGTGGGGGATTTTCTTAGGGTTTTCTGTGTTTTCCAGTGGTTCGCATGCACAGGGAGCGGGACTCAGTGTCCCTGGGTGTTACTGGTTTAACGAGGTGAGGGGAGAGGGAGTTTGTTGTTACAGAGGATCGGAGAGGGACTTGGGACCCCGGCTGATGGCCTGGAGGATGGAGACCCCAGCAACTGGTGACCTGGTGACCCAGCTCAGGAGTCACAGCCAGTTCTGGCCAGTGAGAGGACAATGGGCTGCGGGGAGAGGACCCCGTGACCAACCTGTTCCAGCCAGAGGAGGGCAGAGAGGGGAGGAGGCCCAGGCAACCCTGTTTACCTGGAGAAAAGACAATGGACAGAGGTGGGGCCTGGGGCCGGGGATATCGGAGGCCCAGCTGGGAAGCAGGGGGGCTCGGGGCTGGCGAGGGGAAGCAGGCAGAGCCCACCTGGCTGCAGGGGGACTGGGATGTGCTGGGCTGAGGGAGGCCAGGCCTGAGGCCCTGAGAGTTTCTTGTGCTGTGTTCAACTCTTAATAAACCCTCCTGTTTTATGCTGGCTGAGAGTCACTCCGGTCTAGAGAACAGGGGGCATCAACCCCTTCGGGGGTGAGGAGGCCCAGGGGGTCCAGAGCGCGTGGACTCCCTGAGGGGGCCCACGGCGAGAGACAGACGTGCTAAGGCTCAGAGAGGTGCGGCTTCAGGAGGTGGGGGGCCTGACCCCGAGAGAGAGTGGACCCCCGCGAAGGGCTGTCGCACTGAAAGGGGCACCCCCCATGGACCGCACGGGGCCAAGAGTGGGCACGATCTGTGAGTCCGTGACAGGCAGTGACATCACAAAGGCCTTTTGCAGGACCTCAGACTATTGGTCAAAGGTGGTGGGGAGGTGGTGACCTCACAGAGAGATGCTGACATCAGCCAGGCAGGACAGGGGCGAGGGGGCCAGGGAAACCTCAGAGACCCCTGTGGCTTTGCTTCAACAAGTCTCCTTCTCCAGGTCTCTCTTTGAGGACTGAGAGAGTATTTGGGTTCAGGCACGTGAGCACCAGGAGGAACCTCTTTTGAGTTTTCTCCTTCCCTTTAGTGATTTTACTAGAAAACAGAAGTCCCTGTTTAGAAGGTAAGAGCCTCCTCGAGGGAAGGGGTGTCATGGGGGTGTCATAGTTTGGATGCCGGTGCCCCCCCATGTAAGGAAGTTCCCGCCACCCTGCTCTGTGTTCACAGTGCGGGAGAGAGCAGCATCCACGGCAGTGATTTGCTCCTGGCTGCCGGAGCAGAGCAGCAGGCTCAGCTGTCAGAACTTCCCGGAGCGATGAAAGGGGAGGGGCCCATGGCTCTGCAGCAGGAATGCAGGGCAGGCGAGTTCACAGAGGGCATTGTGGGATACTAGAGGAGGCCAGTTATGGTGATATAATGAACAGCAGCGTCTACACTGACACTCTGTCACTTTAAGTTTGCTGCAAAAAGCTCATCAAAGTGGTTTTATTTGGTAACCAAAATAGGGCAGTTTTGTCACCAGATGTGGCATTGCCGACCGAGGGAGCGTTGTGTGTTTTTCACACAGCTGAGCAATATAATTCTGTTGAAATAACTTTGTAGTGCAGACCTGGCCAAAGATTCACACACACACACACACACACACAGCTTGCAAGAAAAACCTCACCTGCTGCTCTGCTTTGTGGGGCCCAGGTGTGGATGCGGGGAGTCAGGTGTGAGCAGACACTCTACTTTAGCCACAGGCAGGCACCCTGGTTTAGCTGGTTAAAGTACCTGTTTTGTAAACAGGAGATGCTGGGTTCAACTCCCAGTGGTGCCTTGTTGAGATGCTTTTAGAGCACCTGGTATTAGCTACTGTCAGAAGATAAAATACAGAGCTAGATGGACCTTTGGTCTAGCCCAGTGTGGTTTTTCTTATGGTTTAAATTACACTCACTGGCACTGATAATAGAGTTACTGAAAGTTTGGGAGTTAAGAGCTGATAGGTCAGTGGTCCAAGCCCCTTGCAGATGACCCCCTCTCTCTGGGACAGGGAAAGGTCTGAGCTATCGCACCAAATGCTCGTTGTGGCTGCCAGAATCTGTGGGCAGCTCATTTAGTTTACACCCAGGGTTGAGTCCTTGATTCACACATCAAGGATAACGACCCTTTGTTTCTCCTGATCCAATAACATGGAGACTGGGAATCCAACACCAGCCACAAGTGATCATTTCGGCAAACAACCCAACCTATTTCCAACATACTGTAAAATCCACATGCAGACTCATACATGAAACCTTTCAAGAAAATCTTCCTGAGGGGGTCTGAAGCACCTGCTGCTGGAGGGAAGGAGGGAGCTGTGGGTTGGGATTGAGGAGCAGCATGAGGAGAAGGGGCCTGTGGGTTGGGTCTGAGGGGCACTGGGAATAGGAGGGGGCTGTGGGTTGGGACAGAGGAGAAGGGTGAAGAGGAGCAGGCTCCGGTTGGGAGTGAGGAGCAGTGAGCATAGGAGGGACTGAGGGTTGGGTCTGAGGGGCACTGGGAAAAGAGGGGACATGGGTTTAGGCTGAAGAGCATCTTCATTTGGGGATCCAGCAGGACAGGGGAAGGCAGCAGGTGATTCTAATTCCTTAGGGATATTCTGTGTGTTTGTCTGTGTGTGTGTGTGCAGGGGAGGAACATGCTCTATGCCCAGAGGCCTTTATTCCTCCAGGCTGCAAGGACAGAGGGGATGTCAAGGAGTTGTTCCTTCAATCCCCCCCACACAAAGGCCCTTCTTAGGAAAGGAAAATCCTGAAGAGAAAGAGTAACACCAAACAAGACTCCAGAAAGTCAGATTTTTACACTCATAGTGAGAAGTTTATCACCTGACCAGGGACTTGAACCCTGGACCCTCAGATTAAAAGTCTGATGCTCTGCCAACTGAGCTAGCCAGGCTCACCCAGGAAAAGTGCAAGTTGGTGCAGAGGTGAAGCTAGTCAAGAAAAAGCGAGCAGGAAACAATTGGGGTAACCTGCTGCTCTCTCTCTCTTCCCAGCCCTGTCCTGGCTGGGTATTAGTGCTGGCTAAAAAGATGGGAAAATATCGGCATCTACCAGCCTTTCACAGCTGTACAAGACTCAGGCACAATACAGAGTTGCCCATCTGCAAGTGCCGAATGGTTGGATTGGCTAATGCAACATGTAGATGTCCAGAGCACTCTGGGATATAGAGCCAAGTGTCCATCACCATCATCATTTCACAGGGATAATGATAATGATGGGAAGGTTCACAATTGACTCAGTAGTTGCATACAAAGGTGCACGTTTGGCAGATACATTGGGAAATTCTGGCTCCTTCTCAGGCTCAGGTTGGCCACCCCGGTCTAGATGTAGAAGTTACAACATTTAAACTTGAAAGAGGGGCCAATTTCCCCATCATTTCCCACCTTTACATCCAAACACGATGACTTTCTGAATGAACCGTCCTCGTTCAGCCAGAAGATCTTGGGGTGGTTGTAGGAGTCACTGGGTAAAATTCTCTGGACTCTGTTCTGAATCAGGTCAGAGCAGAGGTACCTAGTGATCTAGTCTGGCTGTAAAATCTATATATCAACACCAAATATGGTGTGAAATTAATCCTCAGAAACAGCTGTTCCTCACCCAGACCCCAGCAAAGGGCTCCCCAGGGAAGGGGGCTGTTGAGGAAGGAAAGATGAAAGATGTCCTCTCCCTGGAGGGACTGGGCTCTGCGCTTTGGACAGAAAGGAAGGGAAGGAAATGGCTACATGACAGCAGCAGAACCTAAGAAATGAAACACAACAGGCTTCTGAGCACGTTGCTTCTGAACAGTGAATGAACCTGACTCCCGTACCTTGAAAAGCCAAAAAGCCATTTCTTTCTATGCCTGGGAGAAAAGAGTTCCAATCATTCCTGCCCGTTTACTTTTGAATTATTTTACATTATAAAGAAAATTGTAACAAAATTAGTCTGAACTTGAGCTGCCTGTTATTAAAAGCTGGTTCCCAATTCAGTTCCAACTGCTCTGCTAGAAACACCCCCAGGTCCCTGCTCACCCCAGGAAGAGGAAAAAGAGAAACCCCCACTGGGCACTGCCCTTGGCTCCAGGCTGCTGTCCCAGGGTGCGGGTGGGGACTGATTGTTTCCTGCTGAGGAGGGAGCCAGTAGAGGCCTCTGATGCTCTGCTCCTAGCACCTGCCCGGCCCAGGCTGTCCTCTGCCTCAGCTGCTGCTCCCGGCCTGCTCTAGAGTCAAACACGCAGGGTCCCCAGGGGAACAGAGGCTGGGACAGGGCAGCTTTGAGCTGGGAAGATATTGGGAGTTCTCGTTCCCTGAGAACTGGCCTGGCTCCCTTCTCAACAGCAAACAAATCAATTCCACGTCCCCTCCCCAGAAAAACCAGCCTGGAGCCAAGGGCAGCAGGGGACGATTCCCTGCAGTTCCCACCGAGGCAGGAGAGAACCCAGGGTGTTTCTAGCAGAGCTTGTGGAACTGAGGTGGGGAAACCAGCCTTTAATAACAGGTAGTTCCAGTTTAAGCTCAGTGTTTTTAACAATTTTTACAACATTAAATAACCCTTCAATCGTAGTGTCACCATCCATAACATTGCTTCAGCCTTACAGGTTCCCAAGTGCAAAACTAAACATCTCTTCAAATCCAAGGGAGTGGAGATCAGTCAGTGTTCAGAGTCATCCCACATAAAAGAACCATGTTGTCGTACACACTGGCCCCATCATGTGGCCATCACCTTTCCCTCCTCTCTGTTAAAAGTTTTAGTATTTTGCACAGAAACTTTCTTCCCTCAGGAGAGACCTGGGAACCAGGGCTGCCAGCCAGACAAACACTTTTAAGAGGAGGCGTAACCTGTCAAAAAATGATCTCCCCTCTTCAGTTCAGTGACAGCCTGAAATGTTACTTATCCCGGCAGAGCTGGAGGATTGAAAGCAGATACATGAAACCCCTGTGTAGCTAGCAGGAATGAACATAAACACTCCCTGGTATCTGAAGAGATATTTAGTTTTACCCTTGGTAAACTACAAGACTAAAGGGAAAGGCAGTGGTGCCAAATATATAGAGTGAAACACGAAACAATCGTCATAGTTATGCCCATAGTGAGTGCAAAATCTTTCTATATTCTTATTATTATTTTCTCTGGTGTCTAGACATTGACTAGACCTTGACCAAGAAATTTGGCTCTTGATAAAATAATCAACTACCCCTGGTTAATG
This sequence comes from Mauremys reevesii, assembly GCF_016161935.1. NCBI lineage: Eukaryota > Metazoa > Chordata > Testudines > Geoemydidae > Mauremys > Mauremys reevesii. The sequence continues at coordinate 44,141,845 of NC_052634.1, forward strand.
CAATGGACTAGAAATTGACTGGGGTCTCTCCACACAGGTTCAAATCCTGCCAGCTACAGATGCATTAGTATATTGTCATTACTGTTGTCTTAGTGCCGGAGCATCCACAGAGCCAAATCTGGTCTTGCTCTGAGGCTGTCTACACTTAAAATGCTGCTATAGCACTGTGGCGAAGACCATTGCTACAGTGAGAGGAGGGGTTTTCCATCCCTGTAATAGCTACATTCACAGAACAATCTTTCCTTTCATTTAGCACTATCTAACCATGGCTTAGGTCAGCTTAATTATACTGGTTCTGGGGTTTTTCACACCCTGATAGACGTACTTGTTAGAGGGTATATCCGATCACCCTCCCATTCCCTGGTCCTTCTCGTATGACCAGAGAGTAGCAATACACAAAGTTCAAAGGTGCAAGCAATTCAATGTTTATTGGGGAAAACTTCTCTCCAGGGAAGGGGGCTGTTGAGGAAGGAAAGAAGAAAGATGTCCTTCTCTCCCTGGAGGAACTGGGCTCTGCGCTTTGGACAGAAAGGAGGGGAAGGAAATGGCTACACGATGGCAGCAGAACCTAAGAAATGAAACACAACAGGCTTCTGAGCACATTGCTTCTGAACAGTGAATGAACCTGACTCCCATATCATGAAAAGCCAAAAAGCCATTTCTTTCTATGCCCGGGAGATGATTCCAATTTCCTTCCTCAGTGTCCCCCTTCCCAGCTCTGACACCACAGAGCCTTGCCTGTGTCCCTGTTCCCATTCCCTGTTCCTATTCCCCCCTTAGCAAAACATAATTCCAGTACCCCATCCCCATCCCCATCCCCATTCCCATTCCCCCCCTTACTTCCTGACTGACTGCAGACTATACAGTAAAACTTGAGTTCTGCTTAGCTATACCCTAACCACTCATTTTACTGAAATGTAACTAACCAATCCTAACATAATGTAACATGATTATCTAACCAATTATACCCCACCACCTTAACTGGTTTACACTCAACAAATTAATTATATAGCAGACAGAAAGAATCATAGCACCAGACAGAGATTATACAGACAAGCAATAGGAAAGTGGGGACTACAGTGATAGAACAACAAAGAAATGAGGATTTCACACCCCAGCTGTTGGTAAGTGAGTTGTTCCCAGACAGGATGCTATCATGGTAGAGGTTGTGGGTGCTGGTTGCTTAACTGTCTGGCCCACAGGGCAGGATTTTGAGGTTCACCATTACTGTCTCAGAATGCCAGCACCCATCTTTTGTTCACTTAAAATGCGAGCAGGGAGATTCCAACACCACAGAACTCATGGAGCTCCAGGAAATGTGTAACTTTAGGTCCGGGTGAGTGTGTCTAAAATTCAGCTGTGCTGTAGAAGGTCTCTAGGAGTTGAAAGAGATGTGCCATCTCGACCTCCCTAAAGAGTTCATCAACTATTAATGAAAACTAGGGTTGATAAGTCATGTTTTTTGTAGCAGGAGGATGGTGGACTGGTCTAAAGTGCCAGTTTTAAGACTCTTTTTTCCCTATCTCTTGGGTGTTCTGGTCTCTGCATAGAGATGTGGTTTCAAATCCCACTCCTGACATGACCATTTAATTCTATCTGGAGAAAATAGCCTCACTTGAATCTCCTGTGCAACAATAGAACCCCATTTGCTTAGCTTTGCTATTCCAGTAGTTGTGAGAGAAGCTCCAAACCAGGGGGAAACAGGGCCCGTTCTCTCGACCCATCAATTTTTGTCTTCCTTCATTCCAAGCCATTTTCTCAGATACATCTGTATTTCCCACACTATTTTGTTTAATGTTCTTTGCTTTTATGAAACTTTAGAGTCATCATTTAATTGCCACACAACTGTACTTATGAAGTGAAGTGAAACACAATATTTTTTGGATATTCTTGCAGAAGAGTTTTGCTTTCTGACCTTGAATTGAACAGGGGCTACCCGAGGGGGACAATGCTACTCCCTTTTCTTGGCTCATCCAAAAAACATAAGTTCTTGGTGCCCTTTGTTTCCCTGTTCTTCAAAGGCAAATCAGCTGGTGTAGCAGCTACTGAGAAAGCCTTAGAAAAGGGCTCCCAAATTGACAGTAGCTGGTTTCTATAGTGTAGTGGTTATCACATTTGCCTAACTTGCAAAAGATCCCTAGTTTAAAACCAGGCAGAAATATTGATACTTTCCTTCCTTTGGTCTTTTATCACTCCAAGTCCTTTCTTAACTACATCCATAGCTTCTATGCTTTCTTCCTCATTATTTTTTTCCTTTCATGGAGCTTTAAATTGAAAAGGAGAGGCTTTAGGTAACAAAATGGAGGAACTGGAGCTCCTGGTCCGGGAATTGAAACCGGATATCGTAGGAATAACCGAAACATGGTGGAACGGTAGCCATGACTGGAGTACAGGTATGGAAGGGTATGTGCTGTTTAGGAAAGACCAATGCAAAGGTAAAGGTGGGGGAGTAGCATTGTATATCAATAATGAGGTGAAATGTAATGAAATAACTAGCAATGCAATGGATAATACGGAGTCTGTTTGGGCAATGGTCACATTGGGGAAGAAAACTACTAGAGCCTCCCCTGGGATAGTGATTGGGGTGTGCTATAGACCGCCGGGATCTAGCCTGGATATAGATAGAGAGCTCTTTAATGTTTTTAAGGAGGTAAATACTAATAGGAACTGTTTGATCATGGGGGATTTTAACTTCCCGGATATAGATTGGGAAACAAATGCTAGTAATAATAATAGGGCTCAGCTTTTCCTAGACGTGATAGCTGATGAATTCCTTCATCAAGTAGTTGCTGAACCGACGGGGGGGGATGCCATTTTAGATCTGATTTTGGTGAGTAACGAGGACCTTGTTGAGGAAATAGTTGTAGGGGACAACCTTGGCTCGAGTGATCATGAGCTAATTCGTTTCAAAATAAATGGGAGGATAATCAAAATTGCATCTGAGACTAAGGTATACGATTTCAAAAGGGCTAACTTTACTAAATTAAGGCGACTAGTTAGGGAAGTGGATTGGACTAACATATTTAGGGATCTAAAGGCAGATGATGCCTGGGGTTATTTCAGGTTGAAGTTGCAGGAGCTGTCAGAGGCATGCATCCCGAGAAAGGGAAAACGGCTCGTAGGTAGCAGTTTTAGACCGAGCTGGATGAGCAAGCGTCTTAGAGGGGTGATTAGGAAAAAACAGAAAGCGTACAAGGAGTGGAAAATGGGAGGGATCATCAAAGAAACCTACCTTATTGAGGTCAGAGGGTGTAGGGAAGCAGTGAGAAAGGCAAAGAGCCGGGTGGAGATGGACCTAGCGAAGGGGATTAAAACCAATAGCAAAAGGTTTTTTAGCCATATAAATAGGAAGAAAACCAAGAAGGAAGAAGTGGGACCGCTTAAAACTTTAAACGGAGTGGAGATTAGGGATTATCTTGGAATGGCACAATATCTGAACGAATATTTTGCCTTGGTCTTTAATTAGGCTAATGAAGGGCTAAGTAATAGTGATAGAGGGACTGATGGGAATGAAGATATGGGGGTAGACATTACGGTATCTGAGGTAGAAGCCAAACTTGAACAGCTAAACGGAAGTAAATCGGGGGGCCCGGATAATCTTCATCCTAGAATATTAAGGGAATTGGCGAGTGAAATTGCAAGCCCGTTAGCGATGATTTTTAATAAATCTCTAAACTCGGGGGTTGTACCGTTTGACTGGAGATTAGCTAATATAGTTCCTATATTCAAGAAGGGGAAAAAAAGTGACCCGGGTAACTACAGGCCTGTTAGTTTAACATCTGTAGTATGCAAAGTCATGGAAAAAATTTTAAAGGAGAGAGTGGTTACGGAGCATGAGGCCGATGGCAACTGGGACAAATTACAGCATGGATTTACGAAAGGTAGATCGTGCCAAACCAACCTGATCTCCTTCTTTGAGAAAGTAACAGATTTTTTAGACAAGGGAAATGCGGTGGATCTAATATATCTTGATTTCAGTAAGGCGTTTGATACGGTACCGCATGAGGAATTACTGGTTAAATTGGAAAAGATGGGAATTGAAATGACAATCCAGAGGTGGATAAGGAGCTGGTTAAAGGGGAGACTGCAGAGGGTCGTATTGAAGGGGGAACTGTCAGGTTGGAGGGGGGTTACCAGTGGAGTTCCTCAAGGTTCGGTTTTGGGTCCGATTTTATTTAATCTATTTATCGCTGACCTGGGAACCAAGAGTAGGAGTGGGCTGATAAAGTTTGCGGATGACACCAAGTTGGGAGGTATTGCAAATTTGGAAAAGGATCGGGATATCCTCCAGGGAGATTTGGATGACCTTGTAAACTGGAGTATTAGTAACAGGATGAAATTCAATAGTGAGAAGTGTAAGGTTATGCATTTAGGGATGACTAACAAGAACTTTAGTTATAAGCTGGGGACGCACCAGTTGGAAGTAACGGAGGAGGAGAAGGACCTAGGAGTCCTGGTTGATCGTAGGATGACTATGAGTAGGCAATGTGATGTGGCCGTTAAAAAAGCTAATGCGGTCTTGGGATGCATTAGGCGAGGTATTTCTAGTAGGGATAAGGAGGTGCTAGTCCCGTTATATAAGGCATTGGTAAGACCTCATTTGGAGTATTGTGTGCAGTTTTGGTCTCCCATGTTTAAGAAGGATGAATTCAAACTGGAACGGGTACAAAGAAGGGCCACTAGAATGATCTGAGGAATGGAAAGCCTGTCGTATGAAAGGAGACTTGAGGAGCTCGGTTTGTTTTCCTTAACCAAAGAAGGATAAGAGGAGATATGATTGCACTCTTTAAATATATCAGAGGATAAATACCAGGAAGGAGAGGAATTATTTCAGCTCAGTGCTAATGTGGACACGAGGACAAACGGATATAAATTGTCAGTCAGGAAATTTAGGCTTGAAATTAGACGAAGGTTTCTAACCATCAGAGGAGTGCAATTCTGGAACAGCCTACCAAAGGAAACAGTGGGGGCGAAGGACCTCCATGACTTTAAGATTAAGCTAGATAAGTTTATGGAGGGGATGGTATGATAGGATAACTGGCTTAGTCAATAGGTCAATAAAGTGCCACACTGGTAATTAGTACAATGGGTCAATGATAGGATATTGTTAGCCTTTTTCCAGAGGGTCTGGCTGGAGAGTCTTGCCCGCATGCTCGGGGTTCAGCTGACCGCCATATTTGGGGTCGGGAAGGAATTTTCCTCCAGGGTAGATTGGCAGTGGCCCTGGAGGTTTTTCGCCTTCCTCCGAAGCATGGGGCAAGGGTCGCTTGCTTAAGGAGTGGGTGGATCGGCTTATGTGGCCTGCATCTTGCAGGAGGTCAGACTAGATGATCATAATGGTCCCTTCTGATCTCGAATTCTATGATTCTATGATTAGCCGGCATTTTGAGGGAAGGAACAGACCATCATTTGGGAGACTGCCAGCTACATAACAAATCTGAGCGGAGAAGAATCCCAACCCATTGTCCTGCATATTTAGCTCCCAGCCAGCAGTTTTTCCCTTGCTTTTTTTTTTTTTTTTTTTTTGAGCTTACCTTGAGTCCAGGGCGCGCACACTCTCTCTGCCCCACACATCAAATCTGGCCCTGCTGCAAAGTGACCCCTAAGAACCAGCAACCTGCACGAGAGCATGACTGGGGGGAAAAGGTTTCCCGTGAAGCTTATAAGCCACTGGATGCCTTGGAAAGAGGCCGGCTCTGAGCGTAACAGTCAGCAAAGAAGGCCTGTTTGGGGAATGTGTCTCAGTGGTACAGTGCCTGATTCGCATGTATAAGGCCCTAGGTTCACTCCCCACGTTTGCCTTTCACCCCCTGCTGCTTTGCTCACGCCCAGCTGGCATGTGGCCCAGCCAGTCTCCCTGCACAAGTTACAGTCCTGAGCAGTGATGGCAAAGTGCCAATTGCATGGAAGCTCGTGGGGGTTCTGCTCCTAAAGCACCATGGGGACTCTAAGATTCCCATCCACTGAGCTGCTTGATGAGGAAGGACTGGAGAGAAGGGTCCCATCAGCACAGAGGGAGGGGCAAGGCCATGGAGGGGCAGTCAGTGCTGAGAGAGGTCAATGATTTACACAAGACGGGGACACTGGTTCTTGGAGGGGACAGGAGGTGAGGGCAGCTTGTTTACAAATGATGCTGATGCTGAATAGAAAAAAAGGCTGGAGTCAACGAAACATGAGAGCAAAGAAGGAGAAGGGCAGCTCCACAGAGGGCCCTGGGTGCTCATACACCCCAGTTCATAAGTACCCAACATAAGAATGGCCACACTGGGTCAGATCAACGGTCCATCTAGCCTAGTATCCTGTCTTCTTACAGTGGCCGATCCTAGGTGCCCCAGGGTTCCACAGGTTGACTGTGTGTTATGTGAAGAAATATTTCCTTTTGTTTGGTTTAAACCTGCTGCCTCTTCATTTCATTTGGTGACCCCTAGTTCTTATGTCTAGAGGAGTAAATAACACTTCCTTGTTTACTTTCTCCAACCCAATCATTGCTTTATAGACTCTATCATCTCTTTTCTAAGATGAAAAGTCTCAGTCTTATTAATCACTCATCATATGAAAGCTGCTCCAGACCCCTAATAATTTTTGTTGCCCTTTTCTGAACCTTTTCCAATTACAATATATCTTTTATCAGGTGGGGTGACCACATCTGCACGCAGTGTTCAAGATGTGGGTGTGCCATGGATTTCTGTAGAGGCGCCCTGGCTTGTCCTAGATAGAGAGACTAGACAAAGAGGGACCCAGCCCCCTACAGTGATCCCATGGACAAGAACCTGGTTGTGAGTGGGGTAAAGGTTTCCTCTGGACAAAGGGGAGCTGAAATCCCTCAGGGTCCTGGAACTTAAGCAATTAAAGCTTCAAACCCTTTATAGCCATGCGTTGAGGTGCATCAGCAGAAGGTTGGGCTGGAGCAGGGTTCAGCAACCGATGGCACGTGTGCCAAAGATGGCACGCGAGCCAACTTTTAATGGCACGCTGGGGCCTGCCAGGACTCCAGTGTGCCATTAAAAATCCTGCCAGCACAGCAACTTGCCGGCCCCTCCCCTGCCTTCCCCTGGAGGCCTGCCACCGCGCGTGCAGCGCTCTGGGGGCTGGGGCTCTGCACTCCCGCGGGGCAGCATTTGGCTCTGCAGGAAGTGAAAGACGCTCCCTGCTCATCCAGCGCCCTGCCGCCTTGCGCACAGCACTTTGAGGGGCGGGGCTGCGCGCGGCAGCCGGGCTCCGAATGAGCAGGAAGCCTCATGGTAAGGGGGCTGGGGCTGGGGGGGGGGTTTGGGGTAAGCGGGGGCAATCAGGGGACAGGGAGCAGGGTGGGTTGGATGGGGTGGGATCCTGGGAGGGTGGTTGGGGTGGGGTCTCTGGAGGGGCAGTCAGGGACCAGGGGTGCTGGATGGGGCATGGGAGTCCTGGGGTCTGTTAGGGGTGGGGTGGATAGGAGACAGGGCAGTCAGGGAACAGGGAGCAAGGAGGGTCCTGGGGGCACAGTTAGGGTGGGAGGGTCTCTGGGGGTCAGGGAACAAGGAGCTGAGGGGGTTGGATGAGTCGGGAGTTCTGGGGGGGGCTGTCAGGAGGTAGGGGTGTGGAGAGTGGTTGTGGCAGGCCGAGAGCTGGGGGGTGTATGGGTCCAGAGTTCTGGGGGTCCTGTCAGGGGGCGGGGAGCGGTTAGATAGGCATGGGAGTCCGGGAGGTTCTGTCTGGGTGCGGGGGTGTGGATAAGGGTTGGGGCAGTCAGGGGACAGGTAGGGGGTAGGGTCCTAGGGGGGCAGTCAGGGGACACGGGGCAGGGAGGCTTAGATAGGGAGTGGGGTCCCAGGAGGGGGTAGTCGGGACAAGAGCGGGGATGGGGTTCGGGGGCCATCACCCAGCCCTCTGCCTGGAGCCCTGACCCCCTCCACACCCCCCAGGCCCCTGCCCTGAGCCTTGCACCCCCACATCCCGCCCAGGCCCCTGCCCTGAGCCCTGTACCACCCAGCCCTTTGTTAACTCCTTCACCCCTCCACCCCCCCACGCCCCCAGCCCTGACTCTGGCACCCCCACACATACCCAGCCCCCCTACTCTGACACCTGTACCCCCTCTCATGCCCCCAGCCCTGACTCTTGCATCCCCACATCCCCAGCCTCCCCACATCCCATGCACCCCGCACATCCCCACCCCCACCCTGAGCACCAAACGGGAGCTCCTGCACCCCTCCGCACACATTCCCACCTGCACCCCTCATGCCAAATGGGAGCTGCCCAGGTAAGTGCCCTCACACCCAAACCTCCTGCCCCAACCCTGAGCCCACTCCCTCATTCTAGCCCCTGGCCAGACCCTTCATCCCCAGCCCTGTGCTCGGTCCACTCCCACCCTCAGCTCAGTGCAGAGAGAGGAAGAGAATGGGCCAGAACCAGGGAGAAGGTAGGTACCCACTGTATGTGGGCAAGGCCGGGACCCCAGACCGACAGTGGGCTGAGCGGGTCCGGCAGCCAGGATCCCGGCTGGCAGGAGCCGGAGGATGGAACCCCTGAGCAGCAGTGGGCTGAGCCGCTGCCGGTCTGGGGTTCTGGCTGCCAGACCCTTCCCAGCTGGGGTCCTGGCCGCAGGCCCCACTCAGCCCACTGCCGGCCTAGGTGAACAGAACCCCAGACCAGCAGCAGGCTGAGCGGGCCAGCGGTGTAAGAGCAACATTTTAATTTAATTTTAAATGAAGCTTCTTAAACATTTTGAAAACCTTGTTTATTTTACAATACACTAATTTAGTTATATAATATATAGACTTGTAGAGAGAGACCTTCTAAAAAACATTAAAATGTATTACCGGCACCCGAAACCTTAAATTAGAGTGAATAAATGAAGACTTGGCACACCGCTTCTGAAAGGCTGCCAACCCCTGGGCTGGAGGAACCTGGAGAGTACATTTCTGATCTACATTTCTATTTGTTTGGTTTTTGTAGGTTAAATTAATGCAGCCTCTGGTCCACTCTCTCCCAAGGGTGTAATGTTGCTGTGCACAATGAGAAATCTTGGGGAAAGATTGAAATGAAATGGAAGCAGCATATGGTGGCAGAACCTAAGGAATTAAAAGCCCATTGATTCTTATGTGTGTGCATTGACTCTGAACCAGAAGTGTAATTTTTCTCCTTTTGTGGAAGCAGCCAGTAAAATATTTAAATATCTATCAGGGATGGTCTAGACAGTATTTGGTCCTGCCATGAGGGCAGGGGACTGGACTCGGTGACCTCTCGAGGTCCCTTCCCGTCCTAGAGTCTATGAAACTCTGGCTTTTCCTGAATGCTGTAGACTGTGAGTTCCTGGGAAAGGGCAGGGGGAGAGGGAGCAAGAGGAGAAAGGCAGAGACACTGGAGAAGAAGAATGGGGGGAGAAGAAAGAGACAGAGAACACAGAGAGACAATCAATGATTGAAGATGTCCCAACTCCATCTTGCTCCTCACAGGTGTTCAGAAAGCTGGGTAGTTGTAGGTTTCAAATATCAAGGGGATCTCCACATACCTGATCTCTCTCCCCCGGCTCCCATTTTAGCATTAACTTTTATTTTGAAATGTTTGGCTTACCCCTGATCTTCACTTTCCCTAACTGTATTGCAAGTTGGGTGGGTTTTTTTGTTGTTTTTTTGCTTCCCTTTTGTTCATATCAACATAATTGTAACAGCAAAGGAATCTGTAGGAGCAAAAACTGACTCAAAACTTTATTTCCCCATCATGCAGGAACATGATACAAACATCGCACACAGCTGGAATCATCACACGGAAGCCAGGGGATGGGAGATGCAGGTTTCCAAGTGTTCTGTCTTCTCAGATGACACATTCCAGCCCCTTGTATTCCTCCCTCCTGTGTGACCTGCTGGGCTTTGACACATTTATTGTCTCATTCTATGGATAATGTGATTGTAACACAACGTGACTGAAATTAAACCACTTCCAGACAAGGAACCAACAAAAGAGAAAAGCCATTATTGCATTGGCTGGGAATTGAAGCCAGGTCAACTGTTTGGAAGGCAGCTATGCTCACCACTATACCACCAACACAGCTGGCAGGAGCAGCTTTCCTGCAGGCTACGTGTGCTGGCAAAGGGGGTTACACGTGACTATGGAGCTAGTAAGCAGGGTGGATGGGCTGGAAGCCGCCTGACAGCTGGGAGCAGAGTTAGGGGGCAAAGGTGAAAACAGATCTCATTGGGAGCTGGCCCCACACCCAACCTGCCCCTAGGAGAGGGGAACTGAAGCTCAACTTCAATCATAGAAAACTCTTCCCTAAGAAGGAAGGGGACGGCTTGTTTTAAAGACAAGGTTTGTGGTTTTTGCCCACTACATACAGAGGGGCTGGATAGTGCTGAGTCCGGAAAAGACTCTGGTAGGATAAGGAAGAAATTCAGGCTGCCAGTGAGCTGAAGGAGGGAGATGATATTTTGACAATGATGGACACCTCATCTTAAAGGCCTTTGTCTGCCTCCTTCTAGTGACTGTTTGGCACAGGAATGCAGCCCCCACTCCTGGGTGTCTCCTGTGGAAATAATGTTTCTGTGCAAAACACAAAAGCTTTTCACAGAAAGGAGGGAAAGGAAATGGCCATGCAATGGGACAGGAATGTAAGGAATGAAACAGCAGATACTTCTCCCACGTGCATTGACTTTGAACCTTGTTGTTTGCCGTGTTGTTATATCCCTGTTGTTCCCTGGACATGAGAGGTGGGGCAGGGAGGTGGGGGCTCACATATCGTCTTTCAAAGGACCAAGGAAGGGAGTGTTATTTACTCCTTCTCATAACACAAGAACTAGGAGGGGTCACCAAATGAAATGAATAGGCTACAGATTTGAAACAAAGTATTTCTTCGCACAACGCACAGTTAACCTGGGGAACTCTTTAGCAGAAGATGTTGTGAAAGCCAAGAAGAGAACAGAGTTCAAAAAAGAACTAGAGAAGTGCACAGAGGATAGGTTCATCAATGGCTATTAGCCAGGATGGGCAGGGATGGTGTCCCCAGCCATTGCTTTCCAGAAGCTGGGAATGAGCAACAGGAGAACCACAGAGCAATGACAAAGCCAGGCTGTCATGGGCGAGTAGTTAAGGGGATGCACTAAAAATCCAGTGGAGTCATCCCCCTCCTCTCTACCCCCAAGCAGCTTTGAATCTTGATGACTCTGATGCTGAAATTCCACTGCCTCAGCATCCTCAACCCCCACTGGAGGCCAGTGTAGAGTCTTTAGATCCCTGTTCGTATTTCATACTCCAGCTGATGCACCATTCCTGCCCAGCAACTCACCGTCTGCCCCAGAAGAACCAGCTGGTGGGCCGCACCCACAGGCAGACAACTTATACTGCTCCCCTCAGAGCAGCAGCCGCAGCAGTTGGCAGCTAATCCCCACCTAAGGCTTTGGGGAAGGAGATGGGGATCACGTGTTATTTCTTCCGTCCATCGAGTCTCACTGTGTTTGAACATATTTCTCTCTAACTCTGATATAAATTTAGAGCCCCTCCCCCCATTTCGGCTTTGTAAGAGCCTCATTTCTGTACATAAAACATAAGAACAACCATACTGAGTCAGGCCTGGTCTACACTAGGACTTTAATTCGAATTTATCAGCGTTAATTCGAACTAACCGCTCAACCGTCCACACCAGGAAGCCATTTAATTCGAACTAGAGGGCTCTTTAGTTCGAATTTGGTACTCCACCCCGGCAGGTGGAGTAACGCTAAATTCGCACTTGCTAGCTCGAATTAGGCTTGGTGTGGATGCTAATCGAACTTAGCAGCTCCGGGAGCTATCCCACAGTGCACCACTCTGTTGACGCTCTGGACAGCAGTCCGAGCTTGGATTCTCTGGCCAGCCACACAGGAAATGACCCGCGAAAATTTGAATTCATTTTCCTGTCTGGGCACTTTGAATCTGACGTTCTGGTTGCACATCGGGGCGAGCTCCGCAGCACCTGCAACGATGCAGAGCTCTCCAGCAGAGGAGTCCGGGCAATCCCAGAATAGAAAGAGGTCCCCAGCATGGAGTGACCGGGAAGTCCAGGATCTGATCGCTGTGTGGGGCGAGGAGTCTGTGCTCTCGGAGCTGCGCTCCAACAAGCGGAACGCGAAGACGTTCGAGAAGGTTTCTAAAGCCATGAAAGACAAAGGATACAGCCGGGATGCGATGCAGTGCCGCGTGAAAGTGAAGGACCTAAGACAAGGGTATCAAAAAGTCAGAGCGGCAAACGGACGCTCCGGAGCCCAGCCCCAGACATGCCGCTTCTACGAGGCACTGCATGCCATTCTAGGTGGGTCTGCCACCAGTGCCCCACCAGTGACGGTGGACTCCGAGGACGGAATAGTGTACCGGGACAGTTCCCCCTCCCTGTTCGCCGATGGGGAAGATGAGGAAGGGTCTTTAGAGGACGGCGCAGGCGACATGGAACCCACTCCCGCTTTCCCTGACAGCCAGGATCTCTTCATCACCCTCACAGAGATCCCCTACCAACCCTCCCGCCCGTTAACCAGGACTCGGAATCAGGGGAAGGATCAGGCGGTAAGTGCAACACACGTATAAACATTTATTTTTTATAACATTGTTATAGAAAAAATAGAAACAGTATTTACAAAATTCTAAATATTAAACTATAATATATATTAAATTATATGAAGAGAAGGTCCACACAAATGGACTTTAAAAAATTCTAAATATTTACAAATTAAAACATTCTAAATATTAAACTATAATATATATTAAACTATATAAAGAGAAGGTCCACACAAATGGGGATAGAAAAATAGTCCTCTAGCGACATTTCTACGAAGGTGTCATTCAGTTCCTCGCAAAGCCTCCGCATGAGGTTCGTCGGAAGAGGTCGCTTGTTGGGCGCTCCGTGGAAGCAGACTCTTCCACGCCAGGACATCCGAATATAGAGTGGAACCATCGCCTCTACTAGCATTGCTGCATATGGTCCTGGTCTGTGCAGTGCGTCCCGTAACATGCGGTCTTTCTGGGCACGAGTGACCCGCCTCAGGGTGATCTCGGTCTGCAAATACTGCATCTAAGTAGGGCAATTAGTGTAGTGTTACTATTGTTAATGGTTTACAATTAGGTTGCATAACAATGACCCTCGCCTAACAGCCACGTGCGAGAGTCCACAGAGAACAAGCATGCATTGATCGTTCCCGTGCGCTGGCGGGAGGGGCTGCTAAAGGCTTATCCTTTCTGCTTTGCACATTGCCTTTAGCAGGAGAGCACAGCTAACCAGTAACTGATAAGCAGTATGTACTGTAAGGCTTACCAGGACTTTGTGCAAGAGGGATGCAGCTATCTTTCCTCGCTTGTGCGCTCTCCAGTGCAATGGCGCCGCCAATGAGAGCGTATTCCGAAATCTCGGACTAGTTCTGAGATCTCCTGAGACTTGGTTCCCTCTTTGGTCTTGTTAACTGAAACTGACTAGACTGTGTTTACTGTTGGCAAACATGTATGTGTTCAAGGAAATCACCTACTTTTCACATCACACAGCTTGGCTCCTTCCCGGACTGCCCCACCATCCCCTCGCAGAGGCTGGCTCAGATTAGACGCCGAAAGAAAAGACAAGGGACGACATGTTCCAGGACCTGATGGCCAGCTCCAGAGCGGAGGCGGCAGAGCAGAGACAGTCGAGGGAGAGCCTGTGTCAGCAGCATCGCACACACCTGGAACGGGAGGATAGGTGGCGGCAGGAAGACCAGCAGGCGACTCAAACGCTGCTTGGTCTAATGAGGAGCAAGCGGAGACGCTCCGGCGCCTTGTAGATGTTCTGCAAGACCGCAGTCAGGAGGAGAGAGCCCCCTGCAGTGCATCTGCAACCGCCCTCCAACGCCAAGAAGTCCTGTCCCCTCACCCAAAGTGACAAGACGGAGGCGGTAGGGGCCGTGAGAACTGTCCCTGCACCGCAGCACACCGATAATGTTAGAGACAACTGTGGCGCTGTAAATTTGTACAAGCTCTTTCTTTACAGCATCAACCAGTCCCAACTCCAAGTTCAAACCCCACTGTGTATTACATTATTAAAAGCGGTTTGGTGTTACTGACTGTTTCCGTCACGTTTCTGGTGTCACCAGACTTTCGGTTGTTCTGTGGGGGGGGGGGGGAAGTGTAATGTAACTGCCTAGCCCACAGTGCCATGGTACAGACTTGGCTGCAGGGTCAACTGGAGGGCCCCCACACACAGCAGTCAATAGGCACCCGGGACAGGATGTGTGGGGTATGCTGCCCGGGTCTTTCCTTGATGTGTATGCTTGTGCAGGGTCCTGGTGCCTGACATCCCGAATGTAAAGGCAGGCTTCCCTTCACATGCATTTGGACCGTAGTCACGATCCTCCCGGTGCCCGAGCCCCAAAAAGAGACCTCATCCAGGGGCAGATACTCACCCTTCCCCACACCCCTCACCCTTCCAACGCCCAAACCCACAGCCGTCATGGTAACCCCTATCCAAGGACGGCACCTCGCCCCTTCCTGCAAACCCACCCATCAGTGCACACCTTAACCAGCACAGAATGCTTCCATGTTTCAACGAATAAACAGAAATGCAAAGTCAACGAAAGATTTATTATTAATTACTAAAACATGTCCTTAGTTTTAAAACGTCCTTGGGAAGTGGGGAAAACTTGGTTTATGATCAGGCTCTCTTAAAATCAAGTGGACAGTCACAGGTTACCCTGCTCTGCGAGGAAACTCGCTTTCAAAGCCTCCCTGATGCATATCGCTTCCCGCTGGGATATTCTCTCAGCACGGGTGTCTGGCTGATCGTAAACAGCAGCCAGGCGATTTGCCTCAACCTCCCAAGCGGCCAAAAGGTCTCGCCCTTGCTCTCACAGAGATTGTGGAGCACAGCAAGCAGCAATAACTACGGGGATATTCTTTCGCTGATGTCCGAGCGAGTCAGTAAGGTCCGCCATCTCCCTTGAGACGTCCGAAGCACACTCCACCACCATTCTGCACTTGCTCAGCCTGTAGTTGAAGAGTTCCTTTTCAGTGTCCAAGGCGCCTGTATAGGGCTTCATGAGCCAGGGCATTAGCGGGTAGGCCGGGTCCCGAGGATCACTGTAGGCATCTGCACATCCCCAACCGTTATTTTGTGGTCCGGGAAGAAAGTGCCTGCCTGGAGGCGTCTAAACAGACCAGAGTTCCTGAACACACACG
This sequence comes from Mauremys reevesii, assembly GCF_016161935.1. Lineage (NCBI taxonomy): Eukaryota > Metazoa > Chordata > Testudines > Geoemydidae > Mauremys > Mauremys reevesii. Next base: position 44,156,980 of record NC_052634.1, read on the forward strand.
CGTCATGAACCTTGCCCGCCCACCCGACGTTGATGTTGGTAAAACGTCCCCTATGGTCCACCACAGCTTGCAGCACCATTGAAAAGTAGCCCTTTCGGTTAATGTACTCGCTGGCCTGGTGGGCTGGTGCCAGGATAGGGATGTGAGTCCCATCTATAGCCCCACCGCAGTTTGGGAATCCCATCGCGCGAAGCCATCTATGATGGCCTGGACATTTCCGACAGTCACTACCTTTGAGAGCAGTTGCTCAACGATTGCGTGGGCTACTTGAATGACAGCAATCCCCACGGTAGATTTGCCCACGCCAAAGTGGTTCGCTACTGACCGGTAGCTGTCTGGCGTGGCAAGTTTCCAGAGGGCTATGGCCACTCGCTTCTGCACAGTCAGGGCTGCTCACATCCTTGTGTCCTGGCGCTTCAGGGCAGGGGACAGCAAGTCACACAGTTCAAGGAAAGTGCCCTTACGCATCCTGAAGTTTCGCAGCCACTCTGTGTCATCCCAGACCTGCAGCACTATGCGGTCCCACCAGTCTGTGCTTGTTTCCCGGGCCCAGAATCGCCGTTCCACACCATGAACTTGACCCATTGCCACCATGATCTCCACTGCCCGGCGTACCCTGCTTTGTGAGAGGTCTGCGCCACTCTCCTCACCGTGCTGCCGGAGCCTCCTCGCCCGGTTTCTCAGCATCTGACTGTGGAAGAGGTGGGCGATAATGTGCGAGGAGTTGACAACGGCCATAAGTGCAGCGATGATCGCAGCGGGCTCCATGCTCGCAGTGCTGTGGCGTCCACGCTGTACCCGACCAGAGAAGGGCGCGAACAGATTTCCCGCCGGCGCTTTCAAGGAAGACAGGGAGGCGGGATTGACGGTTCAATGACGACACATTTTCCCCAGCATGCATTGGGGGAAATCCCACAATTCAAATGGGCAGCGAGTGCGGGAACTGTGGGATAGGTTCCACAGTGCACCGCTTCCAAAGTCGAAGCTGGCCCCGTGAATGTGGACTAAGAAGTTCGAATTTGTGTATTTAGTATGGATACACAAATTCGACTTATTAAGGTCGAATCCACAAATTCGACTTAAGTAGATTCGAAATAGTCCTGTAGTGTAGACAAGCCCTCAGACCAATGGTCCATCCTGCCAAGTGTCCTATCTCCCAAGAGTGGTCAAAGCCAGATGCTTTAGAGGGAATTAACAGAACACGTAATCATGAAGTGATCCATCCCGTTGCCCATTCCTGGCGTCTTTACAGATGTGAACACAAAGAGACACTTGCAGCTACTTAGAATCATAGAATATCAGGGTTGAAAGAAACCTCAGGAGGTTCTAGTCCAAGTCCCTACTCAAAGCAGGACCAATCCCCAACTAAATCATCCCAGTCAGGGCTCTGTCAAGCCGGGCCTTACAAACCTCTAAGGATGGAGATTGTACCACCTCCTAGGGAACCCATTCCAGTACTTCACCACCCTCCTAGTGAAAAAGTTTTTCCTAATATCCAACCTAGACCTCCCCCACTACAACTTGAGACCATTGCTCCTTGTTCTGTCATCTGCCACCACTGAGAACAGCCGAGCTCCATCCTCTTTGGACCCCCCTTCAGGTAGTTGAAGGCTGCTATCAAATCCCCCTTCACTCTTCTCTTCTGCAGACTAAATAACTCCAGTTCCTCAGCCTCTCTTCATAAATCATATGCACAGGTCTCCTAATAATTTTTGTTGTCCTCCGCTGAACACTCTCCAATTTGTCCACATCCTTTCTGTAGCGCGGGGGGAGAGGGGGCGCAGGCGGAACTGGATGCAGTACTCAGATGTGGCCACATCAGTGCCAAATAGAAGGGAATAATCACTTCCTTTGATCTGCTGGCAACATTCCCGCTAATGCTGCCCAATATGCTGTTAACCTTCCTGGCAACAAGGGCACATTATTGACTCATATCCAGCTTCTTGTCCACTGTAATCCCCAGCTCCTTTTCTGCAGAACTGCCACTTAGCCAGTCTGTCCCCAGCCTGTAGCGGTGCATAGGACTCTTCCATCCTAGGCTTTGGCTACACTTACACTTCAAAGCGCTGCCGCGGCAGCGCTGAAGCGCAGTGTAGTCAAAGCGCCAGCGCTGGGAGAAAGCTCTGACCACACTGGCGCTTTGCAGCGCGCAATTTGCAGCGCTGGAGAGGGTGTGTTTTCACACCCTGCTGCAGCGCTGCAAATTTGTAAGTGTAGCCAAGCCCTTAGAGTAGGAATCTGCACTTGTCCTTGTTGAACCTCATCAGATTTCTTTTGGCCCAATCCTCTAATTTGTCTAGGTCACTCTGGACCCAAACCCTGTCCTCCAGCGCTGGGATTCTTTATGTGCTTTCACAGAGCGAAGAGCACATGTTCCATGATTTCATAGGGCAGAGTTTTATGCTATAGGGAGCTTTCCCTGTGTGGATTAACACAGATGCACATTGTGACCCTTCTCAGGGTGCTGAGGGCCATGAGTGTCCTTGTGGCCACCTGCCACGAGGAAGAGGGACTTTTGCATTTGGCAGCTGGATGTTAGTGACCAAACTCACCAGCCTGTCAGACAGTCAAGCACCCTCCTCTGAGCTACAGCAACCTTGACAGTTGACAATAAAGGCACCTTAACCCCTGAGTTCCTTCAATGTGTCCCCCTCTGGGGTCCAGCTCCAATCACCAGATACTCAGGGTATGTCTATACTATCTGCTGAATTGGCGGGCAGCGATCGATACAGCGGGGGGATCGATCTATCGAGTCTAGTGTAGATGCAATAAATCGATCCTCGAGTACTCTTCTGTCGACCACTGTACTCCAGCTTGGTGAGAGGCACAGGCAGAGTCTACTGGGGAGCTGCAGCAGTCGACTAACCGCGATGAAGACACCATGGTAAGCCGACCTAAGTTGTCATAGGTCTCACCCCCACTTAGAGCTGTTGGGTTCCAAAATGGGGACCTGCACTGTTTTCCCTCTAAACTAAAAATCCTAGTTTAGATCTGGTAAAAGCTGCCACCACCCAATCAGGTACGTGGATTGGGACACAGTCCTTCCCCCAAATCCTTGGGGATCCCAAGAGCCCCAAATCCATGGAGTTCTTACACCCGGGAGAAATAAACCATTCCCCCCTGCGTCCTCCCCCCGCCCCTTCCTCTGAGAATCCACCCAAAGAAAGATTAACCAAGTCCTTTACAGAAAAGATTTATTAAAAATAAAAGAAAGTCACTGTCTCTGTAACCAAGATGGAACAATATACAGGGTCTAAACTTATCAATCTCTGGAGAGAATTCCCTCCTTTCTTTCCTCAGTAAAAGCAATCAGTACAGAATTAAAGAAATTATATAGCAAAACACAGAATTGCAAATACAGAAATAAAAGTATAAGAATACTAGTTCCTTGCTAATACTCACTAGCTTGAATAGAACAATTTATTGCAGAAACCTGGGAGGACTTGATTAAGATGTCTGGACTCTCTTAATTCCCAAGAGAGACTCTCTAAAACAAAGAACAGGAAAAAAAACTTCCCTCCACAGGGATTTGAAATTATCTTGTCCCTCATTGGTCCTCTGGTCAGGTGTCCACAGGTACTGCTTGTTAACCCTTTACAGGTAGACAAAAACCTTAACCCTTAACTAACTGTTTATGACATAAGTACATCGACTTCAGCTACGATATTGATGTAGCTGAAGTTGCGTAACTTAGATTGATTCCCTCCCCTAGAGGAGACCAGGGCTCAGAAAAATCCCAGATCCTCTCTGCCCGAAGCAATGGTACATCCCAGGTTACCAGTTTTACTGTAGCCCACTGCTACTGGATCACACACAGCACTTAAGCACAGTTATTGAACAAAGGGAAATTTCTTTAACAAGGGACAGAGATTTAAACAAACAAATGTGAATGATGGAAACCAACTGTTACCAACAAAACAAAATCACAAAATGCAACCTACACTTTTTAATAGTTACCTTTCCTACCTAAGTAGATTGAAGTCTGAGGTGACAGTCTATTGCAGTGACTGCTAGTCCCTAGGAGCCAGGGCCCTGCCTTTCTTGAAGCACCATTGGTCATTAGTGATCTCCTTGGTGAATGGAACCAGAGTGTTTCTCTCCACCGTGTTATAAAATGAATCAGTTTTTTGTGTATATTCACAGAAAGGACCATTTCCTCATTGTCATATTGTCGTTTACACTTCCACAGGGTTTTGATGTCTATAATTTGTCTGTGATAGTTTTCCATTGGCTTTTCTGGGCTGGTGCAAAGGTTGACAATGCAACAACACACCACATAACTGGCTAGCAAGGGACGGGTGACAATTCCCTCCCACTTGAATGGGCCATTCCCAACAAGACCTTTGATTGGGGTGACTCACTTTCATGACAATACCATATGGGCATAATTTTCCATATACTAACATGACTCCTTCAATAGGACTCATACACACCTCTTGCAGTGATCAGGAGTAACAATAATTTACAAGCTTTCAGTAGAGAGCTCACTGCTATGCTTCCTGGATAAATATCATAAAAATCAGTGCATTAGGTGTGATGAGTCTGTCAGGTCTGAGGCAGGAGTTTCTTGTGAATTACTTTGACCTCTCTGCCAATTGGAACCAAAGAGCATTTATCACACATGCACTGAGCTACACAGTCACACTCTGATAGAACAGAAAGGCCAACACAAAAAATAGAGAAAGGAACAATCAGATACTAAAATGACAATGGTTGGAACTCAACATTTCTCTCAGTCTGTGGACTGATGGGTACTAAGAGCTTTTCCTCAGTTGAACCAGGTGATCGGACAGCTGGCTCAGCCCTCCATACTAGCAGATTTCTCACATATAGGGAGATGGGTCAAAACTGGAATTGATGTCATGACTCGCTTCCCAGAAGGGATCAATCTGTCTAAGGCTGTGTTTACCCTTCAAACACTGGAAATATTCTTCTGACAACATAACACTGTCTACACTGGGGCTTAGGTCACATTAACTACTTCTCTCAGTGGAGTGGATCTTTCACACCCCTGAGAGATGTGGCCATGTCAACATAGCTTTTCAGTGTAGACCAGCCTCTAGACGGCTTTTAGATATGAAAGGCAATGGACTTCAGCCTTTTCCTTGGTACTGATGGTTGACAACTGCAGCTTTCCTACCTGCTGGACACATCCTATGACAGATGTCAGGCCTTTCCTTTGCAAATTAGAGAAGTGGGGAAGTCAGTGACGCTTACAGTGTAAGTGGTAAAAACTTACACAACTTGTCTCCTCGAAGTTTTCCTTTTAATAGAAATTGACTTTGAAGCTAAGCAAAGTATGCTCTATCTGAAATACAAAAATAAAACCTATACAGACCCAATATTCTCTTATACACTCTTTCTAACACCTATTCTCCCATCCCAACCTTTGGAGTGAGGTTTTCTACCAGGTTTACACTACAGGGGTAAATTAAATCAAATTAACTTTTGAAGATTAACCATCATTTCCTGTACAACTAAAAAAAGAAAAAACCACAAGACAACTTTCAGTTTTCCAAAATAATTCAGATTATCAAATAACTAGTCTCTTACTCTAGCCAATAACATCACCTATGATTTCATTTTCACTAGTAACACTAATATATTCAAAGATCACAAATTCTGGTCACATATGTTAGTTTTCTTTTAATCCCCATTGCCAACAACTGAACCTTGGCTCAAGTTGTGGTTTGTCCCAACACTTTGTGAGTTCATATATCTCTGGTTCTTCTGCCAGGCGTGTTGGTGGAAGGGGTCTCCTATGTGGGAATGTTAGCATCATGAGGAAAAATACCTCTCTTTTCACACTTTAAATCTTTCAAAGTAGTAGGAAGTAGGGGAGAAGTGATACAAATGCAGACAACACAGGAGAAAACTGTCCGGGCTACACTAAAGACAGTTATCGGTATAATTATTGCTCAGGGTGTGAAAAATCGATATAGCTGAGCAACATAGTTACACAGCTCTAATCTCCTATGTAAATAGCGCTACATCAGCAGGAGAGCTTCTCCTGCCAACATAGCCATCTGAGACAATATTGATTTAAACAATTGAACTACACTGTGCTCATATGCACTTCCTTCAGTTAGTTGGGGGTCTGCTGTTGTTCACAATTTCCAAGTGGAGATTTTAGATCACTGCTGTGTCTTTGTTAGCATGGCCAGTAAATTGGAGATTTCTCTTTTACTGACAGAACTGAACTTGAACTTTCTCCATATCATCATGGAAGGATGGGGAAAAAGCAAAGCTGAAGTGAGAAATGATGACTTTAGCAAATGGTCATTTGTCTTAAACTCTCCAATAAATCTGAGCTGAACTAATATCTAATTGTGTGACCACACAGCCATCAAGAAAGATAGAAACCCAGATCACAGAGAGATAAAATACATGACAATGAACGTGTAAACTGAAATTCCAGAGCAGATTACAACTAATTATTTAGAATCAGGACAAGAGATTCTCCCATCACATTCTCCTCTGAACCATTCAAACATATTTCAGTGAGTAACTGTCTCAATAGTCAGTTATGTTATTTACAACATGTTTAGTATCCTAGCATTGCCATAATGGGGGAAAAAACAGCCACCTTGCCAGAATTGGCTTTACCAATAGATGGAACCTGGGATTTAAACTCGAAATTATCACACTGCGATTAGGATCCATTTGAATTCCCCTTCCTGGTCTTTGATACTTTTCTCACCAGTCATAGCAACTCTGGCATAGGATTAAATAAGTCAAAGCATCATCTCCAAGCACAGACAACTGAGAACTCTTCATCACATGACACTTTGAGAAGTGGAGGGTAGAATGTGATGACGATAAACTCTGCCTGGCTCAGACAAAAGGTAACAGTTCTGCCATGATGGGGAAGGAGGGAATCTCTGAGTCACCCCATCTCCTTCCAAGTATCAGAGGAGTAGCTCTGTTAGGGTACATCTATACTTACCAGCCGGGTCGACGGGTAGCGTTGACTTCGGAGTTCGAACTATCGCGTCTAATCTAGATGCGATAGTTCGAACTCCGAACGCTCCCGTCGACTCGAACTCCACCACATAAGCGGTGGTGGCGGAGTTGATGGGGAGCCGCAGACTTTGATCAGCGGCGTCTGGACAGGTAAGAAGTTCGAACTAAGGTAGTTCGACCCCCACACACACACACACAAGTGTAGACCAGGCCTTAGTCTGGATCTGCAAAATGTGACAAAGAGTCCTGTGGCACCTTGTAGACTAACAGACATATGGGTGCATGAGCTGTGGGTGAATCCCACATCGTCAGATGCATGTAGGAAATTTCCAGAGGCGGGTGTAAATATGCAGGCAAGAATCAGTCTAGAGATAACAAGGTTAGTTAAATCAGGAGGATGGGCCCTCTTCTAGCAGCTGAGGTATGAACACCAAGGGAGGAGAAACTGCTTTTGTAGTTGGCTAGCCAGGGACAGTCTTTGTTTAGTCCTGAGCTGATGGTGTCAAATTTGCAGATGAACTGAAGCTCAGCAGTTTCTCTTTGAAGTCTGGCCCTGAAGTATTTTTGCTGCAGGATGGCACTTTTAAGTCTGCTATTGTGTGTCCAGGGAGGTTGAAGTGTTCTCCTACAGGTTTTTGTATATTGCTTATGCTCCAGTACGTATTTTAGTCTATAAGGTGCCAGAGGACTCTGTCGCTTTTTACATCTCCTTCCAGTACCACAGAGGCTGAAATGACACTTTTTTCCTGCCCCTGCTCTTCATTTAAATGTAATATGAAAAGTTCCCATGATAACTGCTCTTCAGCACAACACGAGAACAATTGGCAATGATACAATCTGTAACACTGGTGACTCTAACAATAACTTTGCAATAGGAGGAATGGTATAAATGTGATGCTCCCTGGTTCCTGAGAGGAAGGGCACACTTGAATTACTCATGGGAGAATGGAGTTGATAGAAAGGATAAATGAGTCCACCTCAAAGAGGTCAAACTGCAAAATGCAAAAATAGGCCACTCACTCATCTGGACAAGCTGAGGGATATCGGTGCTTCAAACAGCTTTTAAAAGTGGGAATCAGGAAAAGTATTAAAGTATCGATAGCCCTAGAGGGTTTATGGTGTTGATCCCCTTGCAGATTCTCTGATGGCTCACATGGGCTCAGTGGCAAGACAAGGTTTTCCACACTCACTGCTTCCATTGGGTCGCATACCTGTGTGGATTCTGAGATGGGTAAGAAGGTGTGAGCTGTGATTGAAGGTTTTCCCACACTCACTGCATTTATAAGGTCTCTCACCAGTGTGGATTTTGTGATGTTTAGAAAGGCCTGAGCTGCTAGTCAAGTTTTCCCACACTCACTGCATTCATAGGGCCTCTTCCTGTGTGGATTCTCTGATGCCTAATAAGGTCTGAGCTGGTAATAAAGGTTTTCCCACACTCACTGCATTCATAGGGCCTCTTCCCCGTGTGGATGTTCTGATGCCTAATAAGGTCTGAGCGGGTAATAAAGCTTTTCCCACACTCATGACATTCATAGGGCCTCGCCCCTGTGTGGATTCTCTGATGAACAGAAAAGGCTGAGCTGCAAGTGAAGGTTTTCCACACTCACGGCATTCATAGGGCCTCTCCTGTGTGGATTCTCTGATGAATAGAAAGGGCTGAGCTGCAAGTGAAGGTTTTTCCACACTCACTGCAATAAAGGGCCTCTCCCCTGTGTGGATTCTCTGATGTTTAGAAAGTCCTGAACTGCTAATGAAGCTTTTCCCACACTCACGGCATTCATAGGGCCTCTCCCCTGTGTGGATTCTCTGATGAACAGAAAGGGCTGAGCTGCAAGTGAAGGTTTTCCCACACTCACTGCAATCAAAAAGCATCTCACCTGTGTGGATTCTCTGATGTTTAGAAAGGCCTGAACTGCGACTGAAGGTTTTCCCACACTCACGGCATTCATAGGGCCTCTCCCCTGTGTGGATTCTCTGATGTTTAGAAAGGCCTGAACGGCTAATGAAGCTTTTCCACACTCACTGCATTCATAGGGCTGCCTCTCCCTGTGTGGATTCTCTGATGTTTAGAAAGGGCTGAGCTGCAAGTGAAGGTTTTCCCACACTCACTGCAATAAAAGGGCCTCTCCCCTGTGTGGATTCTCTGATGAATAGAAAGGGCTGAGCTGAAAGTGAAGGTTTTCCCACACTCACTGCAATAAAAGGGCCTCTCCCCTGTGTGGATTCTCTGATGTTGAGAAAGGCCTGAACGGCTAATGAAGCTTTTCCCACACTCACTGCATTCATAGGGCTGCCTCTCCCCTGTGTGGATTCTCTGATGTTTAGAAAGGGCTGAGCTGCAAGTGAAGGTTTTCCCACACTCAGTGCATGTATTTTCCTCTTTCCCATGAGGACTTCCTGCTGTGTTGTGGTTTCCTTGACGCTTTTCTGAGTTCCCCGACAGGAAATAAATTTACCCATTTTCTCCTCTGGCTGGTTTCCTTGCTCTCTTTCTGGTCTGTGCTGAATCTCACAGGATTTTCCCTGCTCATGACTCCAGGACACATTCCTTTTCGATCTTTGCGATAATTCTCTGTGTTTAGCCACTTTCTCAACATTTTCCTGCTGAGAATTCTGCTCCTCTTTCTCACCTACCATTGCGTCACCTGCTGTGATAGAGACAGAAACCTCAGACAGGGATGGAAAGGGGAAGGCCAAACCAAAACAAGTGCTGGAGAGACGTCAAATAAAAATCAGGAACTGAACTCCCCAAACTCTTCCTAAACAGGAGAGAGGAGGATCAATTCGACCCTCACATCCCATCCAAACTCACAGGGAAAGGGAGGAAGCTACTGCCTGGTGTCTGCTAGTGTCTACAGGAAGCCATGAGCTATATTTACCCTGAGGATACGACCCCTGCTAGGGACAATAATGAACTGAGAAACCTTCCAAGGGCTTTGTAGGGCATCCCAGATGTTTCCTTCAGGCACTTACAGATTCTGAGTTGGTTTAATCTTTCCTCACCTGTGCAGGGAACTCTCAGGATCTCTCTTTCCTCTGAACCCTGGAGGTCTGGGACCCATGGCTCATCCCCTTGTTCCAGATGGGAGATTATATGAGGTTTGGAAACTGGAAACCCTGCTCAGATGAAAGAAAACAAAGGAGTTCAGCTGATTTCATATGACTGTGTCATAAAAAACACTATTAATTTAACTTCAGTGCTTACTGTGACCCAGTGTGCCTGGGGCAGTCCACACTGAAAATGCCAAGATCAGGGCAGACTGAAAAAGGGAGCAGATGCTCCCAAAACTGGTGGTTAACACGGAAGTTAAATTCACCGATCAGTCACCAAGTGTGCTTCTGATCCCCCACACTGGTTATCGAGAAACTGAAAAAAGACATCACACGGCCCCCTTTACTGCATTCCAGTTCTCTGACTCCCAATCAGCACCTAGGTCCGGCACAGTGAGAAGTTATTTAAAAACTCTGATCACATAAACAAAGTGTTCTTCTGACCCCAGAGTCAGCCACATTACCAGGTCTGTATAGGTTTGGATCTTACCCAGAATACTATGATGCCAGCCAATCCTTAGCATCGAAACTAAAGGTTTATTATAAAAGAAGGAAAGAAAAAGGAAGTTGTTAAAATGGGAAAACAGTCAGATACATTCAGAAATCTATATATCTAGTTCTTAGCAGTATTGGTGAGTTTCTGGCTTGAAAGGCTCTCTGGTAATGATTTTTTGCCCCAGATCCCTAAGTGGCCCCCTCAAGGATTGAACTCACAATACTGGGTTTAGCAGGTCAATGCTCAAACCACTGAGCTATCCCTCCCCCCACATCATTCAGTCCTTTGTTCCAAGGTTCAGTTTGTAGAGAAGTTGCTCCAGAGGTAGGAAGAGGGACTGAAGACAAAATGGAGATGATGCAGCTGCCCTTTATATTCCTTTTGCCAAGTGGCTTCTACTTCCTGTGTCCCAAACACAAGCTTCACAGCACATGGCATGGAAAAGCCTTGGAGGTCTCAGTACACAGGCATATCCCTGCATATCTTGCTGACTCAAGAGGTGTCTCCCCTTGATCCTTTCAATGGGTTCATTGTACAGCTGATGACCCCGGATGGGCCATCAAACAGGCTGGGCAGCGCTGATGCCAATATGTCTGGGGGTGTCACTCAGAAACACTACACAAGTCTGGAATACAGATATACCCTACATATCTATAACTCACAATATAAAGATAGAAACAAGATTATCAAACTTGGAAAATCATAACATTTTCATTGACACCTTACATGGCATATCTAGAACGATTCATTGCAATTTCATCATATTGCTATTTATAATAAAATAATAATAATATAAAATGTCTCTCAATTCCATAGAGTGTCACTTAATAAACCAGTGAATTCCCAGGACTGGTTCCCCAGGTGTTTCAAGATGCCGAACACCTTGCTTGTGAAGGATTGAAATACCCACATATATGTTGGGAACACACAGACGGACACTGTGCAAGTCTGTGCCCCTATGTTCACTCTTCTAGAAAATTATGATCAATTTTGTTCATAGTATGTGTCATGGCTGAATCTCCACTCTGTCACTCCGAGTGCAGAAAGTGGGGGCCCGCCAGGATTCTAAATATTAATTTTTGCAACTCTAATAAGAACATAAGAAAGGCCGTACTGGGTCAGACCAAAGGTCCATCTAGCCCAGTATCTGTCTACCGACAGTGGCCAATGCCAGGTGCCCCAAAGGGAGTGAACCTAACAGGCTTTACAAGTAATCTCTCTCCTGCCATCCATCTCCATCCTCTGACAAACAGAGGCTAGGGACACCATTCTTACCCATCCTGGCTAATAGCCATTTATGGACTTAGCCACCATGAATTTATCCAGTCCCCTTTTAAACATTGTTATAGTCCTAGCCTTCACAACCTCCTCAGGTAAGGAGTTCCACAAGCTGACTGTGTGCTGGGTGAAGAAGAACTTCCTTTTATTTGTTTTAAACCTGCTGCCTATTAATTTCATTTGGTGACCCCTAGTTCTTGTATTATGGGAATAAGTAAATAACTTTTCCTTATCCACTTTCTCAACATCACTCATGATTTTATATACCTCTATCATATGCCCCCTTAGTCTTCTCTTTTCCAAGCTGAAGAGTCCTAGCCTCTTTAATCTTTCCTCATATGGGACCCTCTCTAACCCCCTAATCATTTTAGTTGCCCTCTTCTGAACCTTTTCTAGTGCTAGAATATCTTTTTTGAGGTGAGGAGACCACATCTGTACACAGTATTCAAGATGTGGGCGTACCATGGATTTATATAAGGGCAATAATATATTCTCAGTCTTATTCTCTATCCCCTTTTTAATTATTCCTAACATCCTGTTTGCTTTTTTGACCGCCTCTGCACACTGCGTGGACATCTTCAGAGAACTATCCACGATTACTCCAAGATCTTTTTCCTGACTTCTTGTAGCTAAATTAGCCCCCATCATGTTGTATGTATAGTTGGGGTTATTTTTCCCAATGTGCATTACTTTACATTTATCCACATTAAATTTCATTTGCCATTTTGTTGCCCAATCACTTAGTTTTGTGAGATCTTTTTGAAGTTCTTCACAATCTGCTTTGGTCTTAACTATCTTGAGCAGTTTAGTATCATCTGCAAACTTTGCCACCTCACTGTTTACCCCTTTCTCCAGATCATTTATGAATAAATTAAATAGGATTGGTCCTAGGACTGACCCTTGGGGAACACCACTAGTTACCCCTCTCCATTCTGAGAATTTACCATTAATTCCTACCCTTTGTTCCCTGTCCTTTAACCAGGCTTGTATTAAACCCCCAAATTTACAGCTTTTCTCTGACTTTGGCTTGGTAAATGCTGCCACCACCCAAATGCAAAAAAACCCAAACCCTTGGACCCAGGAAGGAGCACTTGAGAATTCTTGCCTCTGGGGTAGCCTCAAGCCCTTTCACCTCCCCTCCGGGAAAGAGCTGAGAAAGAAAACAGAGGACATTAGCTGTGGCTACCAGCTAATCAAACAACATGCACAAACCTCTTAGGGCACCAAAATCCAACCCTGTTCTTAAAAGAGGTAAATTTTATTAAAATTGAAAAGGAAAATCAATAAATCTGGAACTTAGGCTTTGCTAGATCTTAAAAGAAACAATTGTTGTAAGCACCCAAAATAGCTTTCTTGGGGTTCAGCTTAAAGCTTAGGCCTGGTCTACACTAAAGGGGTTCGAATTAAGTGCATAAATTCAGCTACGGGAATAGCGTAGCTGAATTGGCAATACCCTAATTGAACTACTCACCGTCCAGGCGCGGCGGGTCGAACTCCGCGGCTCCCCGTCGACTCCACCGCCGTTTGCAGTGGTGGAGTACTGGAAATCGTCGCGGCGCTTCTGGAGTTTGAACTATCGGCGTCTAGATCAGGCGATAGTTGAACTCGAAGTCGAACTCACCGTGTCGACCAGGAAGGTAAGTGTAAACGTACCCTTAGAAGCAAACAAAAGCATCTGGGATAGCACAGAGGAGCTCCAAAAGCCAAAATAAAAAATATAAATCCGATTGTGTTTGTCTAAACTTCCCTGTCCAAAACATTTCTTCTAGGGATGGAAGATGAATTTTCCAACCTGCTTCAAGCCACACACAGCATTGCTACTCTGTGTTGCCTTCTCCGGAGAACAACAGACAAAGGGAAAGTTACTGTCCCATTTTAAAAAGTTCTAGTCTTTCCATTGGCTCTTTTGATCAGGTGCCCGCTCCTTTTCTTTTACCTATGGCCTTGTTAACCCTTTACAGGTAAAGCAAGCAGAGAAGTCACACCAACAAGGATTTTACAGCAATCTGGCTGTCTGGGTGTTCTAAAGGGAGATCCCTCCCCTTCATTTATCACTATATGGCTTGTGAGGTATCATTTGAAGACAATCTACTGAATATCCTCCTTAAAATGTGTAGCAACACTGTATGTAAAGTTATGAGATTTTACGGTATGATATTACTGAAAAAGTTGCAACCCTAACCTAAGTTCCTCAGAGATAGCAAGGCAAAAGCTGGTCAAATAGCCATTCTCCAGGAGGGGGAAGGTGTGAAGAAGACATTTACATTCCATCACAGGGACCACTTGAAGCTCATATCTATGACAACCTGTCACCATGACTCAGCTGAGAACTAGATTTGTTTCTAGTACAAAGGACTGAATTATAAAGAGATGTGAGGAAAATGCATGAGACTCTCTCTCTCCCCCTCCCCTTCCCTCTGCTCATGACAACTCCTGAAGAACTGAATGTGGGCAGCAGGGGCAGGTTCGAGGGATTCCCAGCTGAAAGGAAAGCCAGCCTGTCTCAGCAGATGGTGAGAGAAACATTTGTTTTAAATCCCTTTTAGCTGGTTAACTTAGATGTTAGTTTGTGTTTTATCTTGCATTTCTTTTGTAAACAATTCTGACTTTTATGCCTCATTACTTGTAGCCACTGGAAATCTTTTTTTTTTTTTCAGTCATTGGGTACAGAAGCTGATTTAAAGGACAGGTTACAAACCATAGCTAATAGTTCCCCAATTTCACATTTGAGTTCCTTCAGAACTCTTTGTAAATACCATCTGGTTCTGGTGACTTGTTACAGTTAAGCTTATCAATTAGTTCCAAAACCTCCTCTAATGACACTTCAATCTGTGGCAATTCCTCAGATTTTGTCACCCACAAAGGTTTGGGAATCTCCTAACATCCTCAGCCACGAAGACTGAAGCAAAGAATGCATTTAGTTTCTCCGCAATGACTTTATCGTCTTTAAGGGCTCCTTTTGTACCTCAATCGTACAGGGGCCCCACTGGTTGTTTAGCAGCTTCCTGCTTTTGATGTAATTAAAAAACATTTTGTTATTACCTTCTGAGTTTTTGGCTAGCTGTTCCTCAAACTCCTTTTTGACTTTTCTTATTACATTTTTACACTTAATTTGGCAGTGTTTGTGCTCCCTTCTATAGACACCTCACTAGGATCTGACTTCCGCTTTTTAAAAGATGCCTTTTTATCTCTCACTGCTTCTTTTACATGGTTAAACCAAGCCACAGTGGCTCTTCTTAGTTCTTTTGCTGTGTTTTTTAATTTGGGGTATACATTTAAGTTGGGCCTTGTAAACGGGTGGTACTCACCCCTGCCGCGCCTCCTGCTGGTTGGGCTCAGATTGTCCCGCAGTTCTGCCCTGGAGCGCCCTCAGCAGGCTGGTGACCCGCCTGTTCGCAGGCCCCGGCGTCCCTCCCTGGACCCGGTGCCCCCTTTCTGTAACTGGGTCTCCCCCTCCCAGGGGAACCCCCACGCTACTATCCCCACTTTGCCTCAGTAGTGGCCACTGACAGTCATGGTCTAGCCCCACACCCTGGGGCAGACTGCAGTATCAGCCCACTCATCACAGGCAATAGGGGGTTTGGACCTGCTGCTTTGTCCTACCCCTGGGCTGCCCTCTGCAACCCCCAGTACCTATGGCCCTTTGCTAGGCTGCAGCCTGGGGCTTTCCAGGCTGGAGCTTCCCTAGCTCCTCAGCCTGTCCCCCAGCCCTGCTTCACTCAGGTATCTACTCTCAAGCTAAGCAGCCAGGCCCATCCCTCTCTGAAGGCAGAGAGAGACTGCCTCTGCTCTGGCTTCCCTGCCTCTTATAAGGCCCTGTTCCTCAGTTTGGGGCGTGGCCCCCAGCTGCAGCCACTTTCCCCATCAGCCCAGCCTCCAGCCGCAGCTCTCAAGCCCTGCCAGGCTGCTTTTCAAAGCCCTCAGGGCCGGAGCAGGGTCCACCCTGCTACAGGCCTCTAATATTGTGTCTTTGAAAAGCGTCCATGCAGCTTGCAGGGATTTCACTCTAGTCACTGTACCATTTAATTTCTGTTTAACTAACCCCCTCATTTTTCCATAGTTCCCCTTTCTGAAATTAAATGCCACAGTGTTAAGCTGTTCTTCCCACCATAGGAATGTTAAATGTTGTTATATTATGATCACTATTTCCAAGTGGTCCTGTTATAGTTACCACTTGGACAAGATCCTGCGCTCCATTCAGGACTAAATGGAGAGTTGCTTCTCCCCTTGCGGGTTCTTGTACCAGCTGCTCTAAGAAACAGTCATTTAAAGTATCGAGAAATTTTGTCTCTGCATTTTGTCCTGAAGTGACATGTACCCAGTCAATATGGGGATAATTGAAATCTCCCACTATTATGGAGTTCTTTATTTTGACAGCCTCTCTAATCTCCCTTCGCATTTCATCCTATCACTGTCTTTGACAGGGGGTCGATAATAGATCCCTACTGTTATATTCTTATTAGAGCATGGAATTACTATCCATAGAGATTCTATGGAACATGAGGTTTCATTTAAGATTTTTACTTCATTTGAGTCTACATTTTCTTTAACATACAGTGCCACTCCCCTCCCCATCCCCCGAGTATGACCTGGCTCTGACCTTCCGATATATTTTGTACCCTGGAATGATTGTGTCCCATTGATTGTCCTCACTCCACCAGGTTTCTGTGATGTCCTATTATGTCAATATCCTCTTTTAACACGAGGCACTCTAATTCACCCATCTTATTATTTACACTTCTAGCATTTGTGTACACGCACTTTAAAAACTTGTCATTGTTTATTTGTCTGCCCTTTTCTGATGTGTTAGATTCTTTTGTGTGTGAATGCTTCTCGTCTGATCTGGCCCCTACTTTATCCTCTTCCAGCCTCTCTTCCTGACTAAAACTAGAAAAATCTCTATCACTACACTCTCCTCTAAGAGAAGTCTCTGTCCCATCCACGTGCTCCTCTGCAGCCATTGGCTTTCCCCCCATCTCTTAGTTTAAAAACTGCTCTGCAACCTTTTTAAGGTTAAGTGCCAGCAGTCTGGATCCACTTTGGTTTAGGTGGAGCCCATCCTTCCTGTATAGGCTCCCCCATCCCCAAAGTTTCCCAGTTCCTAATAAATCTAAACCCCATCTCTCACACCATCATCTCATCCACGCATTGAGACTCTGAAGCTCTGCATGCCTACCCGGCCCTGCGCGTAGAACTAGGAGCATTTCTGAGAATGCCACCATAGAGAACCTGGATTTCAGTCTCTTTCCTAGCAGATTAAATTTGGCCTCCAGGACGTCTCACCTACCCTTCCTATGTCATTGGTATCTACATGTACCATGACCACTGGCTCCTCCCCAGCACTACACATAAATCGATCTAGATGCCTTGAGAAATCCGCAACCTAGGCACCAGGCAGGCAAGTCACCATACGGTTCTCCCGGTCATCACAAACCCAGATATCCTTGTTTCTAATGATCGAATCTCCCATTACTAACAGCTGCCTTTTCTTAATGACTGGAGTTCCCTCCCCCGGTGAGGTAACCTCAGTGCAAGAGGTTACCATAACACGATCTGGAAGGAGGGTCCCAACTATGAGTAGCTTTCCCTCTGCTCCGTTGACTGCTCTCATTCCTGGGCCTTCCATCCTCCTCAACAGTGCAGGGGGCTGTCTGACCGGAGTTGGGACAATTCTATAGTGTCCCGGAAAGCCTCATCGACATACTTCTCTGTCTCCCTTAGCTCCTCCAGTTCCAACACCCTGGCCTCCAAAGCCTCCACACGGTCTCTGAGGGCCAGGAGCTCCTTGCACCAAATGCCCACATACATACATAACATAAGAACGGCCGTACCGGGTCAGATACAAAAGTCCGTCTAGCCCAGTATCCTGTCTACCGACAGTGGCCAATGTCAGGTGCCCCAGAGGGAGTGAACCTAACAGGCAATGATCAAGTGATCTCTCTCCTGCCATCCATCTCCACCCTCTGACAAACAGAGGCTAGGGACACCATTCCATACCCATCCTGTCTAATAGCCATTGATGGACTTAACCACCATGAATTTATCCAGTTCTCTTTTAAACGCTGTTATAGTCCTAGACTTCACAACCTCCTCAGGCAAGGAGATCCACAAGTTGACTGTGCGTTGCGTGAAGAAGAACTTCCTTTTATTTTCTTTAAACCTGCTGCCTATTAATTTCATCTGGTGACCCCTAGGAAGCTTCTGTTGATTATGCTGCACTTAACCTCAGTTTTACTTGAGAAAACAGGAGATATTTGACACTGTGTGATCCGGCTCCTGTGCTCTGTTCCCAAAGTGTTCTGCAGCATGGGAGGGTCTCTGGTAGTGTGTGTCTCACTGGCAGATTGGGGTGATGCTGAAACAGGGCAGAGTAGAGGTGGCATTGTGGGGCTGGCGTAAACCTTCTCTCTCCATTTCCCCTTCCAAGAACCGAGGGGACAGTAACCCTTACCCAGCGAGGTCACATTCTCATAGTTCTCCTGCATGACATCCCTGTAGGAGGGCTTTCTGAGTGGGGTCCAGCAGAGCCCACTCTTCACTGGTGAAATCCACAGCCACCTCCTCGAAGGTCACCGGCCCCTGAAAGAGCAAGAGTCCAACACTCAATACCTGCTGCCCCATTCACAACCCCACTATTTGTGAGGAGAGGAGCCAATCAAAGGGAAGCCCTGGGTGGATTGCAGTCAACAAAATCCCACCCCCACCCTGCTCAGAGCATCCAGGAAACATCAGAGTGAGGGGACAAAGAGAGCCCCTTATCTCTCCCAGCAGATCCATCACATACCTACTAGCCACAGACTGATAGAGGAGAGGGAGGCCCTAGCAGGGACCAGGGAGAGATCCCTGGTAGGAAGCCCAACACCCTCCTCATTGTGAGGAGCTGGATATGAAGGGAGGGGAATCTCCCCTAACCCTCACTGGTGGGTGCCCCCTTCATATCTCACAGCAGCCACTGGTTAGTCAGGTCAGGCTCCAGCACTATGAGTCTGGTCAGTTTTCCCAGCCCCATTCAAGTGGGTTATTTTCTGCTCCACAAACTAGAGCATTTACACCTCTGAACCTCATGGGTCTGTTCCTAGAGTCTTATTAAACAACTCCCAGCAGGTCTGTCACACCCTGTCCTCCTCCCTTTCTCCACCCTGTGCATTTCCTGCCCCGCTCCAAACCAGACTGTGCAAACCTTCCCATCTCCGTTGTATTTGCTGTCCATCTCCCTCCTGTAGGAACCCACCAACCCCCCCTCAAAAAAATAATCCCTACCTGAGCTGGCTCCACTGCAGCCATTTCTCTTCCCTGTGTCATGGGAGGATGGGATGAGCTGGAGCGAAACATGGACGTCATTCTGCAGCCTGGCAGGACGAGAAGGGCAGTTGTGGAGGTTTCAGAACAGGCTTTAGTTAATTTCACATCACGATTCCCCCAGGCTCTTTCCCTCCAGACAGGCATCCGAGACTCTGCCATGCTGGGAACATGCTTGATCTCTTTATTACAGTGTATACCTGGCCCCTCCTGCCAGGCTAAGCCCACAGAGATATTTTTAACCTCCCTTCTGCCTCCCCTCAAACCATAACAAAGTCTCTGAACACAAGGCTAGAAAAGAGCAGAACCCAAGGAGTCACTGTGGGGGATTCCCTCAGACACTGACCCCAGGGCAGTCACACCCCAGCAGGGGGAATATGGAGTCAGGAACTGGCTTTTCCTCTGTCTGAGCCTTTTCTTGATCACTGGAAAGTGGTTCTGCCCAGGGATGCTGCAATACATGTGTCTGGGTGGACTAGAGAGCTTGAAATCTCTCCACCCCACTCATTTCTCCCACTGCCCCTTTCAGTCTCTCCTTCCCCTGTCCTCTCTCCCTGCCCCTCTGGCTGGGACAGTCCCATTCCTGGGGGCTTTGCTCTCCCATGGCTGGATTTGCTCCTGGCAATTGCTAATGGGAGGAGAGGCTGTTTGTGCAGAGTCACTTTCTTGCCAGTCCCCAGCACTTTCTCAGAGGTCTTTCAGTTACCTGGAGTCATAGAATCATAGAATTCAAGATCAGAAGGGACCATTATGATCATCTAGTCTGACCTCCTGCAAGATGCAGGCCACATAAGCTGATCCCCCCACTCCTTTGCAAGCGACCCTGCCCCATGCTTGGAGGAAGGCGAAAAACCTCCAGGGCCACAGCCAATCTACCCTGGAGGAAAATTCCTTCCGACCCCAAATATGGCGATCAGCTGAACCCCGAGCATGCGGGCAAGACTCTCCAGCCATACCCTCTGGAAAAAGGTTAAGAATATCATATCATTGACCCATTGAGTCTGTGGTAGAATTTGTATTAACAGGGCCCAGGGCTGCCCCAAGGGGCTAGTACCAGCTGGAGAAAGTCATCCCCTGGGCCGGGCAGAGAAAAAAGCCTTAATTAAGGTCACATCCCAGCACAGAGCCCCGCTGGGGGAGAAGCAGCTGCTAAGCCTGGTCTCCCAGATCACAATGGAGGCTGCAGCGTCTGACCCAGGAAGCTGAACCCCAATGTCCCGGGCAGAGAGGGACAGAGCGTTTGAGCAGCTTCCCTCCGTTAGCTCTCTGGGAGAGCAGCTAATGAGCCCCTCCTCACAGGGAGAATTGCTGATCTCAGTCGCCCCACTGTCCATCTGGAGTCACTCCCTGTCTTTCCATACAGTGACTCTGGATTAACAATGGTCTCAATGAAACCAGATTTCAGAAAGAAGGAGTCCAGAACGCTGTGGAAGAGACCATCGTGTGGCAGTGCTGATCCCCTTCCCACCTGCCGCAATCCCCAGATCTAGGACAATTTCTACGGGATTGGAAGTTCTTGCAGTTTTCAAGAGCAGAAAAAAGCAAAATCTGTGATTTCCCCTGACAGTGTTTGGTAAGTGGATAGAAAGTTATCAGGGTGAGTGGGCCTGGCTGGGGGCTGCCTGGCCGAGCTTGGAGCCAGGATTGTGGCACAAACTGATCCGGGAGCAGGATCAGGGTTAGCAGCAGCCCCCAGACACCCCCCAGAGCCCAGACCCACAGCCCGGGCCCCAGACACCCCACAGCCCCAGCCAGGGTCCTGCCAGATCTTCCTGGCCCCAGTCCCCAGAGTCCCTGGCCAGGGACCCCAGACACCCAGAGCCCCACCAGCCCCAGTGAGAGCTGGACACTGGCGAAGGGGAGAGAAAATGGGGGCACAATCGGGGAGGAACAGGGAACTTCTCAGGGGTGGGGAGGGGGTCACCCTGGGTGTTGCTCGTTGCTCTCTAGGGAGAAAGGGGAGGGACGGGAGAGGAGGGGGTCCCCACGGGGGCAGCGGTAAATCAAGGGGATCTCTGCCCCCATTCTCTCCCGTTCCTCGGGGTCACCGGCTCTTCTCCTCCCGGCCATGTCCGGGCTGCACCGACACTTTCCATCCACCCCTTTCCCAGGTCTCCCCGGGACCGCCCCAGCCAGTCTCCCCACCAGCAGCCCCGCCCAGCCCCACAGAGCCCCTCAGCCAACCCCCTTCCCAGCCACCGCCTCTCAGACCCCCGCTCATCCCCTCCTCCCGCAGAGACCCCCAGCCAGCCCCTCTCAGACACCCCCACCACTCATCCCCTCTCCCGAGACCCCCAGCCAGCACCCCTCCCCCAGCCAGTGCCTCTCAAACCCCCCGGTCAATCCCCCACCCACGGGAAGGGAGGCTGGGGAGTCTCTGTCCCTGGAAGTTTTTACGAACAGGTAGGACAAACCTCTGGCAGAGACAATCTACATAGACTTGGTCCTGCCTCAGCAGAGAGAGCTGGACTTGATGACATCTTGAGCTCCTGCCCAGCCCTACATGTCTCTGATGCTATGAAATAGATACGTATAAAACACAACGTACAGAGTAAAACCCACCACAACATAATGTCAGGCAATTCAGAAAAACAACAACAAAAAACGACACTCCACAGCCTAAAATGACACAATACAAAGGAGAAGAAAGCAACACAATGCAAACTAACACATCCTAGGACAAAAGTACACAGTGCGAAAGAGCTCAACTCAAACCAACACAACAGACACCAAACAAGCTGAGGCAAAACAATGCACCATAAAACTCTGCAGCACAGCACAGGGCGATTCCAGTTCCAAGCGGCACCATGCAAAACAGCTCAGCGTAGAACACAACAGCAGGAAAGAGAATGATTTCAACGTAGGCCTGGAAGGGATCTTGAGAGGGCGTCTACTCCAGCCTCCTGTGCTGAGGCAGAACCAAGTATCCCTAGACATTCCCAGACTGGTGTATCTCTAACCTGGTCTTAGAAACCTCCATGAAGGAAATGCCACAGCCTCCCTTGGAAGCCAATGCAAGGCAGACACAGCTCAAAACAAGCTGCACACACACATGCTGGGGCTTGGGGTTAAGGGGAGAGGCAAGAATTCAAACAATCTGGGTTCAGTTCCCAGTTTTGCCCCAAATTCTCCGTGCAAACTTGAGCAAATTACTTCAGCTCTTTGAGCTTCAGTTTCCCCATCTGTAAAATGGAGACTCGCCTCCCACCATTGGCCTATTTAGCCTTTGAGCTTTTTGTGGCAAGGCCTCTCTGTCCCTGTGGGCACGTCTACACTGCAGTCAGACACCGGCGGCTGGCCCGTGCCCGCTGACATGGGCTCACACGGCTCAGGCCGCGGGGCTGTTTAACTGTGGTGTCCATGTTCCGGCTGGGAAGAGATACCCTTGGTGTCTGTTCAGAACCTGTCACAATGGGGACCCTGACCTTGGTCAGTGTCTGTGCAGAGCCCTCACCAAGGCTCTGGTGGGAGGTGGCACCCTCCCACCTCGCAGGGTCCTACAGCCTGGGTCCAGCCCAAGTCCAGACATCTACACTGCAATTAACCAGCCCCTTCGCCTGAGCCCTGTGAGCCTGAGGCAGCTGCCATGGGCCAGCTGGGGGGTTTTAATCATGGGCGGCAAGTTATATACCCACATTGTGCCCAGGCACCAGCAATATTCAGAGCCCAGGGGCCCAGCTCCACCAATGTTTGGGGCCAGGTCTCGCCCAGCCCCACCTACTGCCCCCTGCACCTCCTGAGTGTCTTCCGCCCCTCAACCCCTTGCTGACCCAGGGCAGGGCGTCCCTGCTTCTTCTGTGCAGCTCCATGCTGCCCTGCTGCAGGGTCCTAGTGCCCTCCAAATCGACTGCCAGGGCACACTCTGAGCCTGCCCTTCTACCTCAGACCCTTCCCTTTTCCGGTGGGACCTCTATCAGCACAGGCTCCCTCCACAGTCACCACTCCTGCCCCATGCTGGGCAGGAGGCAGCCCCATCCCCACCGCCAGTGAGGCTACAGTCAGGAAAACAGCAGGGGAGGAGCACAGAGCACCCCTGGCACCCACCATGGGGAGGCGAGGAGATTCCTGGACCTGAGAGGGCTCTCTAGGAGCACTTGCAGTGACAGTGCTGGGGGTGAGTGTACTGCTGGGGTGGGAAGGGGATCCTTCCCTGAGCTCGCTGCTGCCGGCAGAGAAAGGGCTGGGGAGTCCTCTCTGGCCCCTGTCCTGGAGCCGCCTGCCTGAACCCCAAACTCATCCCCAGCCCTGCCCCACCCCAGAGCCCACACCCCAGCCAGAGCTTTCATCCCCCACCACATCCTCAGCCTAGCCCTGAGCCCTCCAGCACCCCAAACCCCTCATCCCCAGCCCGAGCCCTCATCCCCACACCCCAACCCTCTACCTTAGCCCTGAGCCTCTCCAGCACCCCAAACCCCTCATCCCCAGCCAGAGCCCTCATCCCCACAGACCTTCTGCCCCAGCCCTGAGCCCTCCTGCATCATGAACCCATCCCCAGCCCCACCCCACAGCCCTCACCCTAGACCCCTCCTCTCTGCCATAGTCCTGAGCCCCTCCCACATCCCAAACCCAGCCCCACCCCTGCATCCCCTCCCTTCTCCAAACTCCCTCCAGAGCCTGCACCCTTTCCTCCACACCCCTCCCATCCCCAAACTCCTCCCAGCGCCTGCACCCTGCACCCTCCTGCACCCCAGACCTCCTCCCCACTCAAAATCCCTCCCAGAGCCTTGGGTAGGTGGGGGGGGCCGAGTTTTGGGGGAGGGGGACGGACAGAGTTTGGGCCGGGGTGGGTTCTGGGCACCACCAAAATTTCTACAAACCTGCCGCCCATGGGTGTAATGGCAGGGTAGAGATACCCTGAGTGTCTGTTCAGCACCTGTCACAATGGGGACCTGATCTTGGTCAGTGTCTGCGCAGAGTCCTGCACAACAGGGGGCCTGATCTCAGTCGGGGGCTCTGCAACTCCCGGCATTACAGGATCCCAGATTTTGTTTAGAGCCCCTGCAGCGCCTGGCAAAATGTGGGGCCAGGAGCTCTGTCAGGGTCTGTGCAGTGCCGCTACAGTGGTGGGGCGTGATCTGGGTTGGGATCAGTGCAGGAGCCAGACCCAACGGAACATAAATCTCAGTCGAGGTCTCTGAAGTGCCCAGCACAATGGAGGCAGCAGTTTGGGTGCATGATCGTGCACTGCCTGGCACAAAGGGGCCGTGATCTCGGTCCAGGTCTCAGTTTTACCTGGCACAACAGTGTGGTCTGATCTCACCTGGGGTCTCTGCAGCGCCTGGCAGAACAGGGCCACGCTCAGTCGATAAGAGCCTGATCTCAGTCACACACCTGGAGAGAAAAGCGGGAAGATTTTGAGAATTCGATATCAGTATTTCAGAGCGGAGGAGAAAATGGCACAAACTAAATATTTGCCAACATAAGAGAAGCACCAACATCTGGGGAGATTTTATGTCACCATTCAACCATTTAAGAGAAAAGAGGGGAAATTTGAGGGGATTATACAGCGATATTAAATCAACAACAGACTGGGATGGATTCTTCTTGCCTCACATTCCCATGGCCGGCAGGGAGCCCTGGGTGATGTGGCTTTCACAGGGAAAGGAGGGGCTGGAGTCAGGTCACTGGCTGTGGGAGGGGCTGGCAGTGGGATCTGGGAATGTGACTAGCCGGTGATGGCGGGGGGAGGGGTGGGCACTGCTGGGTTGGGCGGGGGGGGGGCGGGGAAGTAGCTGGGGCTGGGAAACCTGGGGCTGGGCCATCTCCATGGGGGACACTTGCTCCTCCCTCCCCTTCCTGGCCCTTCCCAGGCCCCGTTGCCAGCAGAGAGGCCCCCAGCCCAGAGGTGTCCCTGTCTCAGGGCCCCCAGCCTCTGCCCATTCACCCTCTGCCCAGCTCAGGAATCCCTCAGGGAACCATTTCCCACCCGCACAAGGACAAATCCTGCAGGAAATGGGGAAACCCCAAACCCGAGCTCTGAACTGGCCACTGGCGAAGGGGAGAAAATGGGGCACAATCGGGGGAGAACTTCTCAGGGGTGGGGAGGGGTCACCTGGGGGCTGCTCGTGGCTCTAGGGAGAAAGGGGCGGGGTCCCCACGGGGCAGCAGTAAATCCGAGGGTCTCAGCCCCCTTTCTCTCCCCGCTCCTCGGGGTCACCAGCTCCCCCGGCCATGTCCGGGCTGCACCGACACTTCTCCCCCCCCCCGCCCGGTTTCCCTCCCCGGCCCCTGGAGGCTGCCGCACCGCAGCGGGGGCGGGGCCGGGCCGGGCGCGGGGGGGTTAATGAAGGTCTCTCCGCCGCGATCTGCGCATGCCCAGAGCACAACGGCACAAACCTTCTCCGGCCGGGAGGCTCCAACGGCCCCGCACGAGCCAGGCAGAACCGCTCCGGCTCCTCGGTGACGTCACTTCCGCTCCAGGAGAGTCCGGAACTACATCTCCCAGCCTGCCCCGGGGCGCGTCCGCCCTCCCAGCCCAGGTGAGGAGGGTCAGCAGCTGGAACTGCGCATGCTCCGTGCGAGCCCCGCTGTGCGGGACAACAAAGCTGCTGCTGCCGCCTCCGTGTGAGCCGGTGGTGAGAGACCGGGGCGGGCACGTGACTCTGCCCCGGGGCGCCTGGGAGCCGCCTCGGCCCGGGAGCCGCAGCAGGATCCGCCCCGCTGGGATGGGGCGGAGCCTGGGGCCCAGGTGGGGAAAAGCCGGAGTTCAGGGCGGGAAGGTCGGGGGTTGAACTGTCTCTGGGCAGCCAGGAAGTGGCAGGGGGCGGGGAGTGAATTGGCTCCTGTCCCTGTTTGCGCCTCTCGCCCCCGGCACAGAGTCTCTCAGGTTCTGCCCCGTTTCTCTCTCGGGGTCTCGCTCAGGCTGTAACATCCGGGAGATTCGCCCCCGATCCGCTCTCTCGGCTCCCTGTCCCCAGTCTCTCCACGAGTCTCCAATGTCCATTTAAAATCTCTCCCATGGGTCCCCGTTTTACCTGCAGCGATGTGTCCTTGTCCGGGTGGGAAATTGTTGCCCCGGGTCAGTCCCCAGCACGTTGCTGCCCATGGCGGGGGTGAGATGCCGGTTCTCTGCCGGGGCGGGGCGGGAGGGCACGTGTCCCCGTGGGGCTGCCCGGACCCCAGTTTCCCAGTTACTGCCTCCAACTCCACCACAGCCACCTGCCCATCCCCCACTGCTGCCCCCTTCCCTCATCCAGAGACCTGCCAGCTCCCCCCCCCCCGTTGCCCACTTAAAGCAGCTCCACACAGGGCGCCCGGCGGCCCAGGGGAATGGGGGGGGGGGCCTCACTGTCGGGATATGTTTTGGACTGTAATATAAAATCCAGTCCAACAGTCCTGCTTTTCCCTCTAGTTATTTAACAGCAACATAAAATCCCCTCAGATCTTGGAGGTGTTCATAGACTATCAGGTTTGGAAGGGACCTCAGGAGGAATCTAGTCAACCCCTGCTCAAAGCAGGGCCAATCCCTAGATTTTTACCCCAGTTCCTAAATGGCCCCCTCAGGATTGACCTCACAACCCTGGGTTTATCAGGCCAATGCTCAAACCACTGAGCTATCCTCCCCCTCTCTGATGTTATCAATTGCATAGTTTCTGATATGTATTCTCTGCAAATGTAAAAATATCCTAAGCCCCACTTTTTCTCTAATTGTCTGTTTCTAATTGACTGTGGCCTGAGATTTTCCCTGTCTCTCTAATTATAAAATACTAAGAAAATCTCAAATTTACACCTTTTCTCAGATTCCTGAACATGGATATAAAATGATGGCAAATGTTGCCCATTTTCTCTCTATTTGGTTGTCAAATATTGATGTGAAACACTTAGATTTTACTTCGTATTAACAACTGATATAAAATCCTTCTGATTTTCCACTTTCCTCTCTAAACGGATTTAATACCCATCAAATCCAGAGGTCTCCCCCTGTTTGGGGGATCAGTGGTTCCCAGCTGGTAACAGGAGAGTTGGCTGGACCCTTTTCTTTTCTCCAGCTGGCACTGGGTGAGAGGTCACTCTGAGTGCAGCGTGGGTCCAGAAGTATCCCAAAGCCCATGTGAGGGGCTGCTTCCCGCAGTGCGAATATGTAGCTAGTGACAGGGCATGGACCTTTCTTGCCCGCCAGGCCGTCCATTCTCCTGTTAAAGCAGCACCGCCCAGGGATCCCTCTGCCCGGGTGACTGGCCAGCAGGGGGCAGTGATAACTTTCTATCCACTTAGCAGACACAGTGAGGTAACTGTTGCTGGGGTAGGGGATGGGGTGTCTGTGGGGGGATATTGCCGCGGGAGCTGCCGGGGCTTTGTGGGAGGGGAAGGCCTCTGGGGGACTGGGCAGGGGGTACCCTAATCAAATGGGTGGGTTCTGGCGGTTTCAGGGGGGGGAGGGGTTCTGATGTGCCCAGCCCTGAGGCTGTGGGTCGTGGTGGGGGGTTGCACTGGGCATTTGTTGGTGCTTAACTGTGTGGGTGGGCGTCTCTGGGGTAGGCGGGGCAGGGGGCTGGAGGTAGCCTGGTGCTGTGCCAGGGGCTCAGTCGTGCCAAATGCACAGAACTGGGTGGGGGAGTGCCAGGCGCTAGGTCGGGATGCCCGGCAAGCAGAGGGAGGGGTCCCATTGTAAAGCATCAGGGGGTCCCAGGCAAACGGCCTGGCAGGTCCTGCTGGAGGACAGGTGGGGTCCTAGGCAGGCAGTAGGGGATCCTGGGCGGGCAGTGAGGACTGAATTCCCAGTGAGGGTCCCCTGGGGTGTCCTGGCTGTTGGGGGCTCTTGGTGGGGGGAACCTATAGGATTCCCCGCCGGCCGGTGATGGTCTGGTGGGGGTTCTCTGGCCAGTGGGGTGCGGAGGGTATCTGGAGTCCCTGTTCAGGGATTTTGGTGGTTGGGTCCCAGGAATATCTGGTGGGACTCTGGCTGCGGGTCTGGGCTCTGGGTACTGGGGGTGTCTGGGGGCCCTGGATGGAGGCTCTGGGGCTGCTACTAACCATGCTCCTTCTCTCTGATCAGCTTGTGCCAGAATCCTGGCTCCAAGCACATCCCAGCATTCCCCAGCCAGGCCCAGTCACCATGATAACTTTCTAGCCACTTATCAAACATCTTGAAAACTCCAGGACCTTCCAGTTCCATTGGGAAAATTTGTGCCCCGAGTCCTTATACTAGATCTGATGGGTGAGACAGGTGGGAAAGGGGCTAGAAATGCCACACAGTGGTCTCTTCCACAGCGTTCTGGACTCATTCATTCTGAAATCTGGTTTCATTGAGACCATTGTTAATCCAGAGTCACTGCATGGAAAGACAAGGAGTGACTCCAGATGGACAGTGGGGCAAATGAGATCAGCAGTTCTCCCTGTGAGGAGGGCTCTCATTAGCTGCTCTCCCAGAGAGCTAAAGGAGGAAGCTGCTCAAACGCTCTGTCCCTCTCTGCTCAGGATATTGGGGTTCAGCTTCCTGGGTCAGACGCTGCAGCCTCCATTGTGATCTGGGAGACCAGGCTTAGCAGCTGCTGCTCCCCCAGCGGGGCTCTGTGCTGGGATGTGACCTTAATTAAAGCTTTTTTCTCTGCCCGGCCCAGGGGATAACTTTCTGCAGCTGGTAGTAGCTCCCTAGGGCAGCCCTGGGCCCTGTTAATGCAAATTCTGAGCCACAGACTCCAGGTTACTGAAAGACCTCAGGGAAAGTGCTGGGGACTGGCAGAAAGTGACTCTGCACAAACAGTCTCTCCTCCCATTAGCAATTGCCAGGAAAATCCAGCCCTGGGAGAGCAAAGAACCAGGAATGGGACTGTCTCAGCCAGAGGGCAGGGAGAGGACAGGGGAAGGAGAGACTGAAAGGGGCAATGGGAGAAATGAGTGGGGAGAGATTTCCAGCTCTCTAGTCCACCCAGACACATGTATTGCAGCATCCTGGGCAGAACCACTTTCCAGTGAACAAGAAAGGCTCAGACAGAGGAAAAGCGGTTCTTGACTCCATATTCCTCTGCTGGGATGTGGCTGCCGTGGAGTCAGTGTCCGAGGAGTCCCCACAGTGACTCCTTGGGTTCTCTCTTTTCCAGCCTTGTGTTCAGAGACTTTGTTACGGGGTGAGGAGGAGAAGGGAGGTTAAAAATGTCTCTGTGGGCTTAGCCTGGCAGGAGGGCCAGGTCTACACTCTAATAAAGAGATCAAGCATGTTCCCAGCATGGCAGAGTCTAGGATGCCTGTCTGGAGGAAAGGAGCCTGGGGACTCGTGATGTGAAATTAACTAAAGCCTGTTCTGAAACCTCCACGACTGCCCTTCTCACCCTGCCAGGGCTGCAGAATGGCGTCCATGTTTTTCTCCAGCTCATCCCATCCTCCCATGACACAGGGAAGAGAAATGGCTGCAGTGGAGCCAGCTCAGGTAGGGATTATTTTTTTTTTTTTGAGGCGGGGTTGGTGGGTTCCTACAGGAGGAGAGGGACAGCAAATACACCGGAGATGGGAAGGTTTGCACAGTCTGGTTTGGAGGTTGGCGTGGGGCAGGAAATGCACAGGGTGGAGAAAGGGAGGAGGACAGGGTGTGACAAACCTGCTGGGAGTTGTTTAATAAGTGGCCTAGATTCTAGGAACAGACCCATGAGGTTCAGAGGTGGAAATGCTCTAGTTTGTGAAGCAGAAAATAACCCACGTGAGTGGGCTGGGAAAACTGACCAGATTCATAGTGCTGGAGCCTGGCTGACTAACCAGCGGCTGCTGTGAGATATGAAGGGGCACCCACCAGTGAGGTTAGGGAGATTCCCCTCCTTCATACCCAGCTCCTCACAATGAGGAGGGTGTTGGGCTTCCTACCAGGAGCTCTCCTGGTCCCTGCTAGGGCTCCCTCTCCTCTATCAGTCTGTGGCTAGTAGGTATGTGATGGATCTGCTGGGAGAGATAAGGGGCTCTCTTTGT
The DNA here is from genome assembly GCF_016161935.1 of Mauremys reevesii. Taxonomy (NCBI): domain Eukaryota; kingdom Metazoa; phylum Chordata; order Testudines; family Geoemydidae; genus Mauremys; species Mauremys reevesii. The sequence goes on from NC_052634.1 coordinate 44,186,963, forward strand.
CGCCTCACTCTGATGTTTCCGGGATGCTCTGACCAGGGTGGGGTGGGACTTTGTTGACTGCAATCCACCCAGGGCTTCCCTTTGATGGGCTCCTCTCCCCACAAATAGTGGGGCTGTGAATGGAGCAGCAGGTATTGAGAGTTGGACTCTTGCTCTTTCAGGGGCAGTAGCCTTCAAGGAGGTGGCTGTGTATTTCACCAGTGAAGAGTGGGCTCTGCTGGACCCGCTCAGAGAGCCCTCTACTGGGATGTCATGCAGGAGAACTATGAGAATGTGACCTCACTGGGTAAGGGTTACTGTCCCCTCGGTTCTTGGAAGGGAAATGGAGAGAGAAGGTTCGCCAGCCCCACAATGCCACCTCTACTCTGCCCAGTTTCAGCATCACCCCAATATGCCAGTGACACACACACTGCCAGAGACCCTCCTGCTGCAGAACACTTTGGGAACAGAGCACAGGAGCCGTATTGCACAATGTCAAATATCTCCTGTTTGCTCAATTAAAACTGAGGTTAAGTGCAGCATAATCAACAGAAGCTTCTAGGGGTCACCAGATGAAATTAATAGGCAGCAGGTTTAAAGAAAATGAAAGGAAGTTCTTCTTCACATGGCGCACAGCCAACTTGTGGAACTCCTTACCTGAGGAGGTTGTGAAGGCTAGGACTATAACAGCGTTTAAAGAGAACTGGATAAATTCACGGTGGTTAAGTCCGTCAATAGCTATTAGCCAGGATGGGTAAGGAATGGGATCCCTAGCTTCTGTCTGTCAGAGGATGGAGATGGATGGCAGGAGAGAGATCACTTGATCATTGCCTGTTAGGTTCACTCCCTCTGGGACACCTGGCATTGGCCACTGTCGGTAGACAGGATACTGGGCTAGATGGACCTTTGGTCTGACCCAGTGCGACCCGTTCTTATGTATGTGTATGTGGGCATTTGGTGCAAGGCTCCTGGCCCTCAGAGGCAGTGTGGAGGCTTTGGAGCCCAGGGTGTTGGAACTGGAGGAGCTAAGGCAGAGAAGTATGTTGATGAGGCTTTCCGGGACGCTATAGAATTGTCCCAACTCCGGTCAGACAGCCCCCGCACTGTTGAGGAGGATGGAAGGCCCAGGGAATGAGCAATCAATGGGAGCAGAGGAAAGCTTCTCATAGTTGGGACCCTCCTTCCAGATAGTGTTGGGGTAACCTCTTGCACTGAGGTTACCTCACCGAGAGGAACTCCACTCATTAAGAAAAGGCAGCTGTTAGTAATGGGAGATTCGATCATTAGAAACAAGGATATCTGGGTTTGTGATGACCGGGAGAGCCGTATGGTGACTTGCCTGCCTGAGTGCGTGAGTTGCGGATTTCTCAAGGCATCTAGATGGATTTATGTGTAGTGCTGGGAGGAGCCAGTGGTCGTGGTACATGTAGATACCAATGACATAGGGAAGGGTAAGTGAGATGTCCTGGAGGCCAAATTTAATCTGCTAGGAAAGAGACTGAAATCCAGGACCTCTATGGTGGCATTCTCAGAAATGCTCCCAGTTCCACGCGCAGGGCTAGGTAGGCAGGCAGGCTTGAGTCTCAATGCGTGGATGAGATGATGGTGTAGAGATGGGGTTTAGATTTATTAGGAACTGGGAAACTTTGGGGATGGGAGAGCCTATACAGGAAGGATGGGCTCCACCTAAACCAAAGTGGATCAGACTGCTGGCACTTAACATTAAAAGGTTGCAGAGCAGTTTTAAACTAAGAGATGCGGGGAAAGCCAATGGCTGCAGAGGAGCACGTGGATCGGACAGAGACTTCTCTTAGAGGAGAGTGTAGTGATAGAGATTTTTCTAGTGTTAGTCAGGAAGAGAGGCTGAAAGAGGATAAAGTAGGGGCCAGATAAGACGAGAAGCATTCACACACAAGAATCTGACACATCAGAAAAGGGCAGACAAATAAACACTGACAAGTTTTAAAGTGCGTGTACACAAATGCTAGAAGTGTAAATAATAAGATGGGTGAATTAGAGTGCCTGCGTGTTAAAGAGGATTTTGACATAATAGGACATCACAGAAACCTGGTGGAATGAGGACAATCAATGGGACACAATCATTCCAGGGTACAAAATACATCTGAAGGTCAGAGCAGGTCATACTCGGGAGGGTGCGGAGGGGAGTGGCACTGTATGTTAAAGAAAATGTAGACTCAAATGAAGTAAAAATCTTAAATGAAACCGCATGTTCCATAGAATTTCTATGGATAGTAATTCCATGCTCTAATAAGAATATAACAATATGGATCTATTATCGACCACCTGTCAAAGACAGTGATAGTGAGGATGAAATGTGAAGGGAGATTAGAGCTATCAAAATAAAGAACTCCATAATAGTGGGAGATTTCAATTATCCCCATATTGACTGGGTACATGTCACTTCAGGACAAAGCAGAGACAAAATTTCTCAATACTTTAAATGACTGTTTCTTAGAGCAGCTGGTACAAGAGCCTGCAGGGGAGAAGCAACTCTCCATTTAGTCCTGAGTGGAGTGCAGGATCTTGTCCAGAGGTAACTATAACAGGACCGCTTGGAAATAGTGATCATAATATAACAAAATTTAACATTCATGTGGTGGGAAGAACAGCTCAACACTGTGGCATTTAATTTCAGAAAGGAGAACTATGCAAAAATGAGGGCTAGTTAAACAAATTAAAGGTACAGTGACTAGAGTGAAATCCCTGCAAGCTGCATGGGCCTTTTCAAAGACACAATATTAGAGCCCAACTTAAATGTATACCCCAAATTAAAAAGCACAGCAAAAGAACTAAGAAGAGCCACTGTGGCTTGGCTTAACCATGTAAAAGAAGCAGTGAGAGATAAAAGGCATCTTTTAAAAGTGGAAGTCAAATCCTAGTGAGGTGTCTATAGAAGGGAGCATAAGCACCGAAATTAAGTGTAAAAATGTAATAAGAAAAGCCAAAAGGAGTTTGAGGAACAGCTGGCCAAAAACTCAGAAGGTAATAACAAAATGTTTTTTAATTACATCAAAAGCAGGAAGCTGCTAAACAACCAGTGGGGCCTATGCGATTGAGATACAAAGGAGCCCTTAAAGGCGATAAAGTCATTGCGGAGAAACTAAATGCATTCTTTGCTTCAGTCTTCATGGCTGAGAATGTTAGGAGATTCCCAAACCTTTTGTGGGTGACAAATCTGAGGAATTGCCACAGATTGAAGTGTCACTAGAGGAGGTTTTGGAACTAATTGATAAGCTTAACTGTAACAAGTTACAGAACCAGATGGTATTTACCGATGAGTTCTGAAGGAACTCAAATGTGAAATTGGGGAACTATGAGCTATGGTTTGTAACCTGTCCTTTAAGTCAGCTTCTGTACCCAATGACTGGAAGATTGCTAATGCGCCAATATTTAAAAAGGGCTCTAGAAGCGATCCTGGCAAATACAGACCGATAAGTCTAATGTCTGTACCAGGCAAATTAGTTGAAACAATAGTAAAGAATAAAATTGTCAGGCACATAGAAGAACAAAAATTGTTGGGCAAAAGTCAACATAGTTTCTTTAAAGAAATCATGTCTTACTAGTCTGTTAGAGTTCTTTGAAGGTGTCAACAAGCGTGGACAAGGGGGATCCAGTGGACATAGTGTACTTAGATTTCCAGAAAGCCTTTGACAAGGCCCCTCACCAAAGGCTCTTGCGAAAATTAAGTTGTCATGGGATAAGAGGGAAGATCCTTCCATGGACTGAGAACTGGTTAAAAGACAGGGAACAAAAGGTAGGGATAAATGGTGAATTTTCAGAATGGAGAGGAGTAACTAGTGGTGTTCCCCAAGGGTCAGTCCTAGGACCAATCCTATTCAACTTATTCATAAATGATCTGGAGAAAGGGTGAGGTGGCAAAGTTTGCAGATGGTACTAAACTGCTCAAGATAGTTAAGACCAAAGCTGACTGTGAAGAACTTCAAAAAGATCTCACAAAACTAAGTGATTGGGCAACAAAATGGCAAAGGAAATTTAACGTGGATAAATGTAAAGTAATGCACATTGGAAAAACAACCCCAACTACACATACAATATGATGGGGGCAAATTTAGCTACAGCTGATCAGGAAAAAGATCTTTTTGTCATTGTGGATAGTTCTCTGAAGACATCAGCAGTGTGCAGCGGAAGTCAAAAAGCAAACAGGAGGTTAGGAATTATTTAAAAGGGATAGACAATAATACAGAGAATATCTTATTGCCCTTATATAAATCAATGGAAATAACTAATTTAGAGCCCATCATTTTATATGTATATTTGGGATTATGTTGTCAGTGGGCTGCACTATGTGTTATCCTGACATTTAGTAGTGCTGAGATCCTGCATTCAGTAATATCCCTGCCCTTCCTGTCCCCTTTCTCCACTGGGCCCCACGCTTATGTTTCCAGCTTCCCGGGACACTCTCTTTGTCTCTGGACCTGTCTGTCAGCAAGAAGCAGAGCCAGGAGACTTGCCTCTCTCTGGAGACTTCGATTTCTGGGACATGGATTTACTTTCTCTGTGTTTTAGGAGACTTTGAAATTGAGTGTCTGTGACATTAAGCACAGTACAATCTGGAGTGTTGAACAGCTGTTCCCTCAGTTCCCCAGGCTGGGGTGCCTTTTACACTGCTCTACTGTGAGCAGCCACTCCTGGGCAGGTAACTGCAGTCTCCAGCGTGTAACTCGCTCCCAGCTACACAGTTTTGAGTGCTGCTAGTCAGCAACTCCCGAATTACAGTACCACACAGGGGAACCCCAGAAAATTCTCTGCTCCCAGACATCCCCCAGAAATGTGCATCTTGTCCTGTCCAGCACACTACTGAACAGTGGGAGCTCATATGAAATCTGTTATTTCATCAATGGAAAATGACATGCACCAGCCTTGTTATTCCAAATGGAGTTTCCAACACACTTTAATCCAAACACACTGGTTAGATAAAACAATAAACCAAGATTGTTAACTACTGAAGGAAAAAAAAAGATTTTCAGTGACTACAAGTAATGAGGCATAAAAGTCAGAATTGTTTACGAAAGAAGTGGAAGATAAAACACAAACTAACATCTAAGTTAACCAGCTAAAATGGATTTAAAACAAATGTTTCTCTCACCATCTGCTGAGACAGGCTGGCTTTCCTTTCAGCTGGGAATCCCTCTAACCTGCCCCTGCTGCCCACATTCAGTTCTTCAGGATTTGTCATGAGCAGAGGGAAAGGGGGGGTGGGGGAGAGAGTCTCATGCATTTTCCTCACATCTCTTTATAATTCAGTCTTTTGTACTAGAAACAAATCCAGTTCTCAGCTGAGTCATGGTGACAGGCTGTCATAGATATGAGCTTCCAGTGGTCCCTGTGATGGAATGTAAATGTCTTCTTCACACCTTCCCCCTCCTGGAGAATGGCTATTTGACCAGCTGTTTGCCTTGCTGTCTCTGAGGAACTTGGGGTTAGGGTTGCAACTTTTTCAGTAATATCATACTGTAAAATCTCATAACTTTACATACAGTGTTGCTACACGTTTTAAGGAGGATATTCAGTAGATTATGTCTTTTCAAATGTTACCTCACAAGCCATACAGTGATAAATGAAGGGGAGAGGAGGGATCTCCCTTTTATAAACACCCAGCCAGCCACATTGCTGTAAAATCCTTGTTGGTGTGACTTCTCTGCTTGCTTTACCTGTAAAGGGTTAACAAGGCCATAGGTAAAAGAAAAGGAGTGGGCACCTGACCAAAAGAGCCAATGGAAAGGCTAGAACTTTTTAAAATGGGACAGTAACTTTCCCTTTGTCTGTTGTTCTCTGGAGAAGGCGACACAGAGTAGCAATGCTGTGTGTGGCTTGAAGCAGGTTTGAAAATTCATCTTCCATCCCTAGAAGAAATGTTTTGGACAGGAAGTTTAGACAAACACAATCAGGTTTATATTTTTATTTTGGCTTTGGAGCTCCTCTGTGCTATCCCAGATGCTTTTTTTTGCTTCTAAGTGCGTTTACACTTACCTTCCTGGTCGATGCGGTGAGTTAGACTTCTGGAGTTCGAACTATCGCGTCTGATCTAGACACGATAGTTCAAACTCCGGAGCGCGCGGGCGGCTCAGTACTCCACCACTGCAAGCGGCGGTGGTGGAGTCGACGAGGCAGCGAGTTCGACCCGCCGCGTCTGGGCGGGTGGTAGTTCGAATTAAGTGCTTGAATTCAGCTCGCTTCTTCCATAGCTGAATTTGCGTACCTAATTGAACCCCACTAGTGTAGACCAGGCCTAAGCTTTAAGCTGAACCCAAGAAAGCTATTTTGGGTGCTTACAACAATTGTTTCTTTTAAGATCTAGCAAAGCCTAAGTTCAGATTTATTGTTTTCCTTTTCAATTTTAATAAAATTTACCTCTTTTAAGAACAGGGTTGGATTTTGGTGTCCTAAGAGGTTTGTGCATGTTGTTTGATTAGCTGGTAGCCACAGCTAATGTCCTCTATTTTCTTTCTCAGCTCTTTCCCGGAGAGAGAGGTGAAAGGGCTTGAGGGTACCCCAGAGAGGAAGAATTCTCAAGTGCTCCTTCCTGGGTCCAAGGGTTTGGGGTTTTTTGCATTTGGGTGGTGGCAGCATTTGCCAAGCCAAGGTCAGAGAAAAGCTGTAACTTTGGGGTTTAATACAAGCCTGGTTAAAGGACAGGAACAAGGGTAGGAATTAATGGTAAATTCTCAGAATGGAGAGGGTAACTAGTGGTGTTCCCAAGGGTCAGTCCTAGGACCAATCCTATTTAATTTATTCATAAATGATCTGGAGAAAGGGGTAAACAGTGAGGTGGCAAAGTTTGCAGATGATACTAAACTGCTCAAGATAGCTAAGACCAAAGCAGATTGTGAAGAACTTCAAAAAGATCTCACAAAACTAAGTGATTGGGCAACAAAATGGCAAATGAAATTTAATGTGGATAAATGTAAAGTAATGCACATTGGGAAAAATAACTAACTATACATACAACATGATGGGGCTAATTTAGCTTCTAACAAGTCAGGAAAAGATCTTGGAGTGTCGTGGATAGTTCTCTGAAGATGTCACGCAGTGTGCAGAGCGGTCAAAAAGCAAACAGGATGTTAGGAATAATTAAAGGATAGAGAATAAGACTGAGAATATATTATTGCCCTTATATAAATCCATGGTATGCCCACATCTTGAATACTGTGTACAGATGTGGATCTCCTCACCTCAAAAAGATATTCTAGCACTAGAAAAGGTTCAGAAGGGGCAACTAAAATGATTAGGGGTTAGAGGGTCCCATATGAGGAAAGATTAAAGAGGCTAGGACTCTTCAGCAGGAAAAGAGAAGACTAAGGGGGCATATGATAGAGGTATATAAAATCATGAGTGATGTTGAGAAAGTGGATAGGAAAAGTTATTTACTTATTCCCATAATACAAGAACTAGGGTCTGAAATGAAATTAATAGGCAGCAGGTTTAAAACAAATAAAAGGAAGTTCTTCTTCACCCAGCACACAGTCAGCTTGTGGAACACCTTACCTGAGGAGGTTGTGAAGGCTAGGACTATAACAATGTTTAAAGGGGACTGGATAAATTCATAGTAGCTAAGTCCATAAATGGCTATTAGCCAGGATGGGTAAGAATGGTGTCCCTAGCCTCTGTTCATCAGAGGATGGAGATGGATGGCAGGAGAGAGATTACTTATAAAGCCTGTTAGGTTCCTCCCTTTGGGGCACCTGGCATTGGCCACTGTCGGTAGACAGATACTGGGCTAGATGGACCTTTGGTCTGACCCAGTCTGGCTGTTCTTATGTTCTTATTAGAGTTGCACAAATTAATTTTTAGAATCCTGCAAGCGGGCCCCACTTTCTGCACTCGGGTGACAGAGTGGAGATTCAGCCATGACACATACTATGAACAAAATTGATCATAATTTTCTAGAAGAGTGAACATAGGGGCACAGACTTGCACAGTGTCCGTCTGTATGTTCCCAACATATATGTGGGTATTTCAATCCTTCACAAGCAAGGTGTTGGCATCTTGAAACACCTGGGGAACCAGTCCTGGAATTCACTGGTTTATTAAGTGACACTCTATGGAATTGAGAGACATTTTATATTATTATTATTTTATTATAAATAGCAATATGATGAAATTGCAATGAATGCGTACTAGATATGCCATGTAAGTGTCAATGAAAATGTTATGATTTTCCAAGTTTGATAATCTTGTGTCTATCTTTGTATTGTGAGTTATATATATGTGGGTATATCTGTATTCCAGACTTGTATAGTGTTTCTGGTGACACCCCAGACATTAATGGCATCCAGTGCTGCCCAGCCTGTTCGATGGCCCATCCGGGGTCATCAGCTGTACAATGAACCCATTGAAAGGATCAAGGGAGACACCAATTGAGTCAGCTTAAAGACCCATGCAGGGATATGCCTGTGTACTGAGACCTCAAGGCTTTTCCATGCCATGTGCTGTGAAGCTTGTGTTTGGGACACAGGAAGTAGAAGCCACTTGGCAAAAAAGGAATACAAAGAGGCAGCTGCATCATCTCCATTTTGTCTTTAGTCCCTCTTCCTACCTCTGGAGCAACTACTCTACAAACTGAACCCCTGGAGATGCAAAGGACTGAATGATGTGGGGAGAGGATAGCTCAGTGGATTTGAGCATTGACCTGCTAAACACCTAGTATTGTGAGTTCAATCCTTGAGGAGCCACTTAGGGATGTGGGGCAAAAATCATTACCAGAGAGCCTTTCAGAAGCCAGAAACTCACCAATACTGCTAAGAACCAGATATATAGATTTCTGAATGTATCTGACTGTTTTCCATTTAACAACTTCCTTTTTCTTTCCTTCTTTTTATAATAAACCTTTAGTTGAGATGCTTTCTTGCGCTTATAAACGCTTTAGTTTAGATGCACAAAGTTGGCTTGGCATCATAGTATTCTGGAGTAGATCCAAGCCTATACAGACCTGTGTACCATTCTTTGGCTGACTCTGGGGTCAGAAGAACACTTACGTTTATGTGATCAGAGTTTTAAATAACTTCTCAACTGTATGCAGGACCTAGGTTGCTGATTGGGAGTCAGAGGCTGGAATGCAGTAAAGGAGAATGCGTGTGATGTCTTTTTCAGTTTCGATAACCAGTGTGGGGATCAGAAGCACAGTTGGTGACTGATCGGTGAATTTAACTTCCATGTTAACCACCAGTTTTGGGAGCATCTGCTCTCTCCTTTTTCAGCCTGCCCTGATCTTGGCATTTCAGTGTGGACTGCCCCCAGGCACACTGGGTCACAATAAGCACTGAAGTTAAATTAATAGTGTTTTTATGACACAGTCATATGAAATCAGCTGAACTCCTTTGTTTTCTTTTATCTGAGCAGCGTTTCCAGTTTCCAAACCTCATATAATCTCCCAGCTGGAACAAGGGAAGAAAATATGGGCCCCAGACACTCCAGGGTTCAGAGGAAAGAAGAGATCCTGAGAGTTTCCTGCACAGGTGAGAAAGATTAAACCAACTCAGAATCTGGAGAAGTGCCTGAAGGGAAACATCAGGATGCCCTACAGAATGCCCTTGGAGGAGGTTTCTCAGTTCATTCATTATCCCCTAGCAGAATTTTGTATCCTCAGAAATATGAAGCTCATGGCTTCTGCCAGACACTAGCAGACACCAGGCAGTAGCTTCCTCCACTTTCCTGTGAGTTTGGATGGGATGTGAGGGCCCGGAATTGATCCTCCTCTCTCTCCTGTTTAGGGAAGAGTTTAGGGGAGTTCAGTTCCTGATTTTTGTTTGGCGTCTCTCAGCACTTGTTTTGGTTTGTTGCCCCTTTCCATCCGTGTCTTGAGGTTTCTGTCTGTATCACAGCAGGTGACGCATAGGGTATGTGAAGAAGAGGAGAGATTCTCAGCAGGAAAATGTTAAGAAAGTAGCTAAACACAAGAAAGTCTCATAAGATCGAAGGAATGTGTCATGGAGTCATGAGCAGGAAATCATGAGATTCAGCACAGACAGAAGAAACAGAAACCAGCCAGAGGAGAAAATGGGTAAATTTATTTCCTGTCAGGGGAACTCAGAAAAGCGTCAGAAACCACAACCACAGCAGAAGTCACTCATGGGAAAGAAGGAAAAGAAATCATGCACTGAGTGTGGAAAAACCCCTTCACTTGCAGCTCAGCCTTTTCCTGTTCATCAGAATCCACACAGAGGCCCTATATAGATACAGTGAGTGTGGGAAAATGCTACTTACAGATCAGCCCTTTCTCAGCATCAGAAATCCACACACGGGGAGAGAATTTCTATGGATGCTGTGAGTGTGGGAAAACCTTCAATTACAGATCAGCCTTTCTCAACATCGGAGAATCCACACGGGGAGAGAGGCCTTTTATTGCAGTGAGTGTGGAAAAACCTTCCTTGGCTCATCCTTTTCTGTTCATCAGAGAATCCACACCCGGGAGGCCCATTGCAGTTGCAGTGAGTGTGGGAAAGCACATTACCAGCTCAGACCTTTCCTAAACATCAGAGAATCCACACAGGGAAGAGGCTATGAATGTCATGGGTGTGAGAAGAAAGCCTCTATCAGCTCAGCCTTTCTCAACATCAGAGAATCCACCCAGGGGAGAGGCCCTGCTGGATACGTGGAGTGTAGGAAAAGAAACTGTGTAGCTCAGGCCTTTCAAACATCAGAGAATCCACACAGAGAGAGGGGCCTTTTATTTGCAGTGGAGTGTGGAAAAACCTTCTTTCAGCTCAGCCCTTTCTATTCATCAGAGAATCCACACAGGAGAGAGAGGCCCTATGAATGCCATGAGTGTGGAAAAGCTTCACTAGGAGCTCAGCCTTTCAGTCAACATCAGAATCCACACAGGAGGCCTATGGATGCCGTGGTGTGGGAAACCTTCAGTCGGAGT